>NW_007255989.1:0-20407 GCF_000164805.1 Carlito syrichta | reverse complement strand
AAATTTACCGCACCTATGTCCGAATTCAGCCAAGTATCCCAAACTTAGCCCCTGCAATAACAAAACAAGAGGCAATATTACAAACCTCCATAAAACAGACAACCAAAGCCACCCCATTTTCCTGGCTCTCAGTAGTCCAACAGGGAGCATGTTTTCTCAACTACTCTCATCTAGGCAACTTTTCTGACTGCTTCCTATGTGCAGCCCTCAGCCGCCCCCCATTCACAGCAGTACCATTCATAGGAAATATTACCACCCCCTGCACACAAAATCCTACTGTTCATTTCCCCTCACTATCAGGAATTCCCCTGTTCACAACCTCAGCTCAACCATCACATGTCAACGTTACCTGTGCCCCACCTGGCTTCTTCTTCTGGTGCAACGGCACTCTTACTAAAACCTTTAAGTCATCATGTGTCCTGGTCACCCTTGTACCTCAGTTGACCTTATACATACAAGGGGAATTTGCAACAAAATACACAATCAACAAACCTGCAACACTGATAGCGTCACCCCACCCCCACCAGAAACGATCAGTCTTTCTTCCTGTAATCGCAGGAGTCTCTCTTGCCTCTGCTCTGGCAGCAGCAGGCCTAGGCAGTGGGGCTTTAACATACAGCATTACCTCCTCCCAAGACTTAGCAAATAAACTGCAACTTACATTAGAGGCCTCAGCAACGTCCCTAGCCTCCTTACAATGCCAAATCATCTCGCTAGCCCAGGTCACCTTACAAAATAGGTGAGCCTTAGATCCTCTAATGGCCGACTAGGGAGGCACTTGCCTCTTTCTCGGAGAGCAATGCTGTTATTACATTAACGAGACTGGCCTAGTAGAAGAAAATCTAAACGTCCTCAACCATCTAAGTGATGAATTAAAACAACGTTGCCAACAGCTAGACTCTTCTCCCTTCATCTGGTTACAACACCCTTTTGTCACCTGGCTGGCCCCGCTCCTAGGCCTTGTCATTTTAATTTGCGTTTTTTGTTTAATAGCCCCATGTATCTTTAAATTTCTCCAACAACGCTTAATTAAACTCTCAAATCAAAACCTTAACCTCCTATTACTCAATAGTTATCAACCTGTTCCAGTAGAGGAGTCAACACCTTGTCCCTAAACATCACTTAACTTTTCTTTTAGATATGTTCTCTTCCAGGTTCTCTATCTACCTCCACAGTCTACTCCAAGACAGCTGGTTACTACCGCCCTCGTGCCCACTGGAGGAGTGGCCGGAACAAGTCACCATTCTACATCTACAAGGGACTTTTATAAAACTTTCGCCTGCAAAAATCTTCACCTTCAGCACCTATCTCTGGGCCCTGTTCTGGCTGGTTCTGTGCCCTTCCCCCACCTCACCCCACAATACCCACATCCAACAGGAAGCAGCCAGAAAGAATAACGACACCCCTCTCCCAAATAAACAGAAAAGGTGGGAATGAAAGGCACAGGGAACAGTCAGAAGGGAGTCTCCCAAGATGGCACTAAACACTATATGGAACCAAAGACAACAAAGGCCCTAAGCTCCTGCTCTTCCCGCGCACGCGAAACTTAAACCTATACACAAATATTATCTCCCTATAGGAATACTACCTCATAGCTCCCTCCAATAAAGACCCTAACATGGCACTGGCCGGCACCGCCAGGCTCCAATAGAACACTGGCCGCACCCTCCCAAACCGATAAATACAGACCTCTCTCGCACTCACTCACTCACTCCCCCTTCCCTACCAGGCGGTTACAAACCTTCTTCCCTCTCTCTGTAGCCGCTGCTCTAATAAATCTCTTGGCCTCAAAGGGTGTTGAGTCTCACTGGCACCACCGTCCTTCAGCAACAATTACTTGAACAATTACACCAAAGGCACAGGCAACAAAATTTTAAAAAACAGATAAATTGGACTTCATCAACATTAAAAACGTATGCATCAAAGGATACCTTTTAGAGAGTTAAGTGGAAAAAAATATTTCCAAATATAATTTGATAGTGGATTAATATATGGAATATATAACAATTTTTACAACTCCACAATAAAAAGAAACAAACAACTCAATTACAAAATGGGCAAATAACTTGAAAAGAAATTTTTTTTTCCCTAAGAAGGTAAACAAATAACCGACAAGCACATGAAAACATTCTGTTTCACATTATTAACTCCTTAGAGAAATAAAAACCAAAACTACAATGAAACACAACTTTATACTTACTATAATGACTAAAAACAAGAAAATAAGTGTTGACATAGATGTGGTCAAACTGGAAACTGTGTGTTGATAGAGTATTGATTAGTAGAGGAGGTGGAAAATTCTGAAGCCTCTCTGGAGAACAATTTGTTGGTTTCTCTAAAAGTTAAATGTAGAATTACCATATCTAACAATTCCACTTCTAGGTATATATTTAAAAAAAAAAAACTTACAGCAGAGCCTCAAAGAGATAGTTGTACAGTAATCTCTATAGTAGCATTTTTTCATAATAGCTAAAAGGTGAAGATAACTCATATGTTCTTCAACAAATGAGTGAATAAACAAAATATAGAGTATATATGCAAAATAAAAAATCATTTTAAAAATGATATTCTCAGCCGGGCTCGGCGGCTCAGCCTGTAATCCCGTGTCTTTGGGAGGCTGAGGTGAGTGGATTGCCTGAGCCCGCGGGTTCGAGACCCGCCTGGGCGGCAAGACCTCATCTCTACAATTAAAAAAAAAAAAAATCAGCTGGGCGTGGTAGCGCATGCCTGTAATTCTGGCTACTCGGAAGGCTGAGGTGGAAGGATCACCGGAGCCCAGCATGTCGAGGCTGCGATGGCCGGGAGCGGCCACTGCACTCCAGTCTGGGCAATCGAGTGAGACTCCAACTCAAAAAAATAAAAAATAAAAAAATAAATAAAAATGATATTCTCATATATGCCACAACACGTATTAACTTTGAAAATATTATGTTAAATGAAATGTCAGACAGAAAAGAATAAGTATTACATAATTTCACTTATGTGAAGTATTTAAAATAGTCAAATTTGTAAAGACAGACTGTAGAATGGTGTTTACCAGTGCCTGAGAGAAGGGCAATGAAGAATTAGTGTTTAATGGGTACAGAGTTTCAGTTTGGGATGATGAAAAATTCTGGTAATGGACGGTGATGATAATCATACAATGTGATGATTGTACTTAATGCCACTGAATTGTACACACAAAAAATGGCTAAATGTAAATCTGTTTATATTACCACAATTAAAAATATTGAAAACAAATAAGTTTACACATCTATGGCTTACATGTTATAGTTGCTGTTTTCTAGTATCAAATAAATAGAATCACAACATTGAGAGTTGAGAGGAATATAATAGGTCTTCTGTGTCAGCCACCAAATCTTGAAATATTATTTTTCTTTAATAAAATGAAGAGAGCTCAGAAACCTCCCAGATTCAATGACACTCAGGGATTGCTGTACACCAATGTGAGGGATGGCAACTTGGTTGGAGCAGATGCATAATGCTCCTGGAAATTATGTTTCTTTGGAAAAAACACACCACTTTTACTTGGACTGTCTTTTAAACATCACTGAAGCAAAGTTTTCCAAGGTGGCTTAATTATTATGTCAGATAAGATCACTAAGACATCCATACATCAATCAATTCTCTTAATGAAGAATATGATGATTGTTGTTGTTTTTAGAGGCTGGAGAACTGACATAAACTTTGGGTAGAAGATTCCCTCACCACAAGTTACAAGCAAGCTTTCAGGTAAAACGTGCATTCTTTATTAAGACTAGCAATTGAGAGCCCTCTACTGGTCTGTCATCTCTTCCTGGACACCGATACCCACAGTGTGCCCAGACTGCAAGACTAAAGAGAGAATAATATGCAGCCTCCTTTGTTAGTAACAGCTATCTGGCTGGTGTAAGATTATATTTCAGTGTGGTTTGAATTGACATTTCTTCTATGGTTTGTGATTTTGAGCATTTCTTCATGTGTTTGCTGGTCACTTGTATTTCTTCTTTTGAGAAATGTCTGTTCTTGTCCTTTGCCCAGTTTTTAATGTGGTTGTTTTTTTTTTTTTTGAGTTGGAGTCTCACTCTGTCACCCAGACTGGAGTGCAGTGGCCGCTTCCGGCCACCACAGCGTCGACCTGCTGGGCTCCAGTGATCCTTCCACCTCAGCCTTCCGAGTAGCCGGAATTACTGTTTTTTTTTCTTATTGAGTTGTTTGAATTCCTTGTAGAGTCTAGATATCAGTCCTTTTGACAAAGGATGCATAATTTGCAAATATTTTCTCCCTTTCTGTAGGCTGTTTATTCTGTTGATTATTTCTTTTGCTGTAAGAGGCTTTTTAGTTTAATTATTAAAAAGTCAAAGAACAGATATTGGCACAGATGTGGAGAAAAGGAAACACTAATACACTGTTTGTGGGATGTAAATTAGTTCAACATCAGAAAACAGTGTGGAGAATTCCCAAAGAACTAAAACTAGAGCTACAATTTGACCCAGTAATCCCTCTACTGGGTATCTATCCAAATGAAAAGAAATCATTATATAAAAAAGACACCTGCACTCATATGTTCATCACAACACTATCCACAACAGCAAATTTGAATAACCAACCTAAGAGCCCATTCAAGTGATTGACTGGATTCAAAAAGTGAGGTATATATACACCATTAAATACCAAGAAACCACTAAAAAAAAAAAAAAAGAAATCATGTCCTATGCAGCAACGTGGGTGGAGCTGAAGGCAGCTATCCCAATTTAATTGTTAGGTTAAAAAAATAACATACACACACACACACACACACACACACACACACACACACACACACACACACACACTTACATCTATATCTCCCAGCAGTGCTTCCAAATGTTAAGTTAGACCAGCTGGGCTGGGGCTGTGTGATCTTGTGCCTTGTGAAAGATGCAAAGAATTGCACAAGGAGTAGATGAGAAAAAGTTTATTTAGAAGGTATATTAGAGGAAAAGGATGAATTCATCTCCTCAAGGTTGAAGAGAGGACTGAGCACTGAAAAAGTGTTTGGAACTGAATGCTTGAAGCTGTGGGATTATAGGGCTTCCTAGAGAGAGCAGGAAACAGGAGCATTCCTGTGAAATTTAACAGTGGTGGTGGGATGAGGGAAGTGTTGTTTATGGCAATTAGCTGTTCATAAAGACAGCAACCATATTGTTGATTACCTAGGCAGGAAGAGTAGCCCAAGGTCTGTAAAACAAAGCTTCAAGGCACAAATGTTAAGCTTCCAATGTCCTTGGATTTAGGGAGCAAAAGGGCATTTAGCTGGAGTATGTTGTGCATGGGAAGATTGTAGGATGGCTGGAGTCATAACAGTTTGTTTCTTTTATCTCAGTGTCCCAGTGTTTTCTCATACAAGATAGCTTCCTGTGAAATTTAACAGTGGTGGTGGGATGAGGGAAGTGTTGTTTATGTCAATTAGCTGTTCATAAAGACAGCAACCATATTGTTGATTACCTAGGCAGGAAGAGTAGCCCAAGGTCTGTAAAACAAAGCTTCAAGGCACAAATGTTAAGCTTCCAATGTCCTTGGATTTAGGGAGCAAAAGGGCATTTAGCTGGAGTATGTTGTGCATGGGAAGATTGTAGGATGGCTGGAGTCATAACAGTTTGTTTCTTTTATCTCAGTGTCCCAGTGTTTTCTCATACAAGATAGCTAGAAACTCATCCTTGGAGCATGATGTTAATTATAAAATCATAATGCCCATTACTGGGCGAGGTTACAGTTTTACTAGTTTTGCTCATTGATGATTTTAAACAGTGGAGTTAATTAAACTTACCTCAAAGCAAGAGAGTTAGCAGAGCCAAGTACATAATAAAATATTATTCGCTAAAGTATACCACTAATTGGTAGTTATAACACAACAAAAATATAAGCCAGTGCCTGGCTGAGTGCCTGCAATGGCCAAGGTGACCCTGTGACAGCCAGGAACTAAAAGCAGTTAAAATTATTCCTTTTTAAAAATCAGCCTGCAAGCTCCAAACCTGCTAGACATGGGACTTGAGAAAACCAAATAGCCACAAGTGGCTTTCCTGTAATGCAAGATAGTAAACAATTCACAACCTTACCACCCCCCATCCTCTCTATGTGAAGTTATTGGTTTACAACCACTGCTTGTCATGTATATCCTGGAAACAATTTGTTCTTTGAAAATCTGGTTTTGCTGAATACAACCTTGCAAATTTCAAATAAAAAGATATAACCATACAACCCAACCCCCTCTCTTACCTAAACTAACATATAAAACCCTTCTCTTTTTCCAGGTTGCTCAGTCTTGGAGCATTAGCCCACTGAGTCACACAGTGCTAATAAAATGCTGCTTCCTAAGATATCTCGGTGGCAGGGTCTCTTTGTTTTTTTGCAACATGACCATTTTGGCATTCCACTCTTTCATTAACTAAATTAGAAACAGAAAACCACATACTACATTTTCTCACTTATAAGTGAGAACTTAAAAACAGCTACATGTGGATTTAAAGATAGAAATAATGAATACAGGGGTCTCTAAAAGGGAGGGGCAAAGGTGGAAAAATTATCAGGTACTATGTTCACTATATGGGTGGTGGGTACAATAGAAGCCTAGCCTCCACCCCAAAATACCTGGGTGCATGAAATATGCCCAGGTAACAAATATGCACATGCACTGTTTGAATCTAAAATAAAATTTAAAACATTTTTAAAGAAAAAAAAAATAAACTGCCTCCTTATCTCTCTTCTTTCTAGTTCCTTCCTCAAACAAGCCAAATGAAATTTTTAATCATGGGAGCTTAATCATTAGTCACAGGAGATGAGAGAATAGGGGAGAACAAAATCAACACACCTGAAGCACATTTCACAAGTCAAAACAGTTTGGCTTTAGTCTTTATTAAGTGGAGGTTGGTTGGCCTGTCTGCTTTCTTGCTCCATCCCTGACTTCTGTCCTAAAAGTTCCATGGGATCCTCTTCCATTTTACTTCTGCCCCCATGGATAGAATGTAACCATTTCAACCCCTGTGATAACCCCTTTCTCTCAGTCTATGTATCCCACACATCCTGAAACGAACCTTTAGGAGTACTTTTAAAACAGAATACAATATTTGAACGTTTAGCCATATAATCCTCCAATAATGTGTCCAAATCCAAGGACTCTATTGGCATGTTGTTGGAGTCTTCAGAGCAGGTATATAGGGTAATTGCTATTTCTGATTCTTGTGGCCACTTTGCCTTGATATTTTTCTAGAGGAAATACCTGTCCTGTACTCTGAGCTCATTTGCCCTGGTGAGGCGGGGTTCCCCACAGAGGCAGGGGAGAAGCAGGTGACCCATATGAGACCAATCAGCACTTTTTATCCCTCTGGTGCCAGTGAGCAGTTAGTGGCATGTTGGTATTTGATGCAGAATCCCTGATATTCTCATGAAGAAATAAGGGGATTATTTATACATTCTTGCTACAAACTCTTTGTGGCAAATAAAATGTGAGAAAATGTCTCTCTGGTCCTAGGGAGCCTTGGCATGGCCAGGAGAAGGAACCTTTCAGAGATGCCCACTACAACCGGCCTCAGGTATGTAGCCCTGGCTGAGCACTTCTGCTTAGTTCCCTCTAGATATCATCATTCTGGTCAACAGGGCAGAGCCCCCTCTTCCCAAGGACCAATGAAAACATCAGAGTTTCTCCTCCAACAACAACAACAACAAAAAAGCTAAGTTTAGGCAACTAACTCTCTTAGCAAGTTTTCATGCTCTCTGAAATTCATCAGCATTTTATGACCTTTCCATATAAAGGCAACTGATTACATGTGGAAGGTTGATTTTCATTATTATAAGAGAGAAATAATGTTACTTCAGTAAGCCAATTGGCAACAATCTTTTTTATGTGATCCTGCATAATGTTAACCATGAACAAGCAATCAATTGCAGGTATTTTACCACCTTCTGTCTGCTTATCGACTGCTCTTGGTGATGGATGGAGCCTTATGTCTCAACACTGATTCTCAGAGAGTTTACTTAATTCAGGAATAAGCTAATCATTCTGGACTAAATTGAGATTAATTCATTGTTAAAGTCAACTCTTGACTGTAAATTAAGGCAGGGACAGGCTTTCTATTCTTCTGAAGATCATTCTGGCCACACAAGGCTGGGTGGAGCAACTGAAGGCTGCAGGAGGATCTGTATAAACTTCAGGACCTGTGCCATGAGCTTTGGAATTCTACAGAAGTCTAAGAGTGGAGGTAGGTCATTCTGCCCATTGTATTATTTCTTTGCCTCCGTTTCTGTAAAGGCTTTGTAAGGCACTTTTGTATTTGTCTTACTTAATTTTCTCAACAACCCTGTGAAGTCTATTCTATTGTCTTATTCTTTAGATGGAAGATGTGAGACAGAGAATGCTCACCAATTCTCCAAGTTCACCATGCTGACTAGTGATCAAGTTTGACTAAGACCTTCCCTGGTCCCCCCCAAAAAAGCTCAGAGTGCTACACCACAAGTGGGCATATATAGTCTTTACAATGAAATTCTCATTCACCTAGGTTTCACTACAACTTTCTTTCTAATGATTAAGAGTTTAGTAGTCCCTGAATACTGTATTTTTGGATAAACCCAAGGGATTTGAGATTCAATGTGAGGAAGGAGAAGAGAAGCTGCTCTCTCATGTCGTATCTACATTGTTTCATAGGGGAAGGTAGGATTAATTACAATGTTGCCTTTGAGCCAATCATTTCTTAATGTTTTGTCCCCTGAAAATACTCCAGCAAAGTAATTTTTTGATATACTATTATATACTCTAAAATATTTCTTGCATACAGATCAATAATTAAGGAGGAAAACAGGTTCACCACATCCTCCATTGTTAGCCAATTTAATGACCATTTCCTGAGGACTACTTCATACCTGTTTTGGAACTACATGGGATGTCTTTTCTCATGCTGCTATAGGACAGATGCTAAGGGAGCTTGCAGAGAACTGTTATTGTTTATAATTTGCACTAATATAAGCCCCTGCTCTAATAGTTCCAGAAGCTAACTGCCAAGGAAACCAGCAACTCAGGATTGGTGGTGGTACATGTCTCACCTGCCAGAGTACCTTGGCATTAACACCTGGGATCACAGCTCTCTCATTTCTCCCATTCCCCTCCTGAAGACATCAGTACAGAGAAATATTTCTCTTTTGGGAACACAAAGGGATAATAAAAAATGGCAGATGAGAAAGCAACCAGGAGCCCGAGGTTCTACACATGCCTCCCTGACAAGGTGATGGCTGTTGGACAGACATGAGGCCCCTGGTTATCAGATTGTCTTTTTCTGTTTGAAAGAAATTGAAAATCTTAAAGTGCCTGCAAAATTGCTTATTATAAATGTGGCTCATTAAAAAAAAATTCTATATAGACAAACAAAACACATCTCCAAGGCAGCACCCAGTGTGTCCCGAACCCTCAGCATCATGTTGCTGCCTCTTGCTCCTGCTGCCTTGACATGTGCCAACATCGTTAACTCTTGTGCTGCTATCACTACATCAAGCAAGGTCCCACCCACTGCTAAGGGACCACGTCCCAACCCTGATTCTCACCCAGGCAGAGCAATTGACCTAGAAGAAAGCCACCCTCTAGGAGAGCCATTTCTGTTGCCAAGTACCTTGCAGCTGCTGTAGTACAAATACAAGCAAGGGGGACTTAATCCAAACCGGGGAGAATCAGTGTGAATTACCTCTACTTAAATGAGAGGGAAGATGAGTTTTCAAATTAGTATTCATATTATACAAAATACCTTATTTACTTAGTACTGAACCCAATTCATTTACCATTTCTATATTGCTTTAAATCTTACCCAATATCTATGTCCCAGTTAAGTCAGAACTGATTGATATTTATGTTTATATTTTATATTTATCAAACCCTTACATGAGAGAAATTGTTAAATTACCTCTGAGTGAATACTTTAAAATGGTAAAAGCACTTTTACAGGCATTAAGTCACTTTCTCCCTCAAGAGCTAAACAGGGCAACAATCATGCCTTCTTTCAATTAATACTTCATTTTGGAATGATAATAATATAGTCAGCACTGGCAAGATGTTGGTAACACAGAACCAGGCCAATAAAAACAGGACTATCTGGACATGGAAAAATCTTTCACAAATGCCTGGGTGGTGAGGGGAAGATTCACAAGGACCCTAGCCTTTGTCCTGACTCAGATTCCACCAGAGGAGGAAGGACTAAGGTATGAGGATGGCCAGTAGTCTCACACTAAACAAAAATGTGGGACTGTTTTATAAAAATTGTTCAGGACTTCAAGAATTGGTAGCAGCAGAGTGCTAAACCAAGTGTGGGCTCTTCTGTGCATGGGGACTGAAGAGGTTGCTGGCAGTGAAGCCATTTTGGGTGTGGGCATTCCACCTGAGGAGACCACTAGATGGCGTCACAGAGGTGAAGGCCAAAGACATGTTTAGAAAAAGAAGTTCCATGAGCCCAGAACCTCTCACAGGACTTTGAGCCCTCTGAAAACGTTAGTCTTCATTTTGTGGATATTAGGACATCATGGAAACCTCTCCTCAGGGGAAAGTTCCAGTCTGACATGCTTTAAATGTTTATGTGGTGGCAATGAGAATGGGCAATTGCAGGATATGCGCAAGACTAGAGGAGGGTCACGGCTGCAGCTACTGCAGGCCCAGGTGGCAGATCACAAAGACCTTTCAACACATTGAGCAAATTGGATGGAGAGGGGAGATATGTGCAACAGGCCTGGGCAACTGCAAGCTTTTTTACTAAAGCACCTGCATGGCTGAGTCCTGGCAGAAACATGAAGCACAATGATTTATAATGTTGCTTTGTAGTCAAGAAATCAAAAAGTGTTTTGTTAGCATGGGTCATGGATAAGATTGGCATGAATGATTTGCACCGCTCTCAGTGAGGCCCCTGCGCCTTTCCCAAAGGATTGTGCCTTTGGAACTGGTTATGTAGCAGGAATGTTCATAGATACCCAGAAAAGCATATGAAAACCTGACCAGGACTCCATTTGGACTCCCTCTCTGAGGTATTCTGTGCACACAGCGGTGGACTCACAGATGGTGTTGCACCTGGCCGTTCAGGAACCCCTGTGTGGGGCAGCCTTTGACTGTGAGGCAAATTGTTACTCTAATTTTGTTGCTATAGCATATTTTTTCCCTGCAATAAACTGTGGGTTTAGACATGGTCATTGCGTGTCCTGTGAATCTTCTCACAATAAAGTCTAAGTTTAGTATGAAGACTAACCCTGACCGTTTGTTTTTCTTCTATCCAAATTCCTAACTGAGAGGCCTGATAAAGACTCTGTCACTGCCTGATAAAGACTCACTAGACAGTGTTTCATTACCTTATATCCTAAAGTTTACTTTCCAACCTGACTCTGAGATAACAACAGCTAAAGAAGGTTTATGGCCCGAAAAGCCATCTTTTGTGGGAACGTTGTAAGACATTTATCTGTGCTCCCTGAAGTCTGTCACATATAGAACTTCATATACATGTCAACAAACCTAAAGTTTCCCACCCCGTTATCTCAACAAAGCATGCTCCCTACTGATTTCCCAAATTCCTTAGATAGAGACTACAAATTACCAGACAAGAAATCTTTGAATCCATCTATGACCCATGACCTGCAAGCCCTTCTTGGAAATGTTCCTCCTTCCTAGCAGAATCGGCCCCCAGTGAATGCTTGTGGGATTACCAGACAACTAGCAGGTATCAGGCAGACTTAGGATGGGGAGAGGAGGTTGGTGGTAACCAAAGCATCTGCTAGTCCCTGAGTTGATCTCTGTCCTTCAGCACTGCTTCTTAGAGTTGGTGGCTGGATATGGATGCGTAACATGTGATGTAATGTCAGAAGCAGGCAGACATGGCTAATCTTCCTGAGAAGACTAGGAGAGACCTTTGAGGAATTCTTGAAGCTTGGGTGCTAGAACTGCATTGATTGAATTTGATCCCTTCCCCCAAACCTAGCACCAGATAGAAAGAAAAGGTCTAGATGCCCTTTATGAAATAGAGAAATCAGCATGGTTGAGAAAAACCTCCTGGTACTCAGAAAACTGCAGAATTATTGATGATTTGGAGAGTTCACTGTTAAGAGAATGGGATGCACAAAATTAAGTTGCCCTGGTCTAAAGAAGCAAGCATTCCATAAATGATCTAGCATCTTACATCAACATCTCCTTTTGAGCAGATTTTTATTTATTTATTTATTTGCGTTGGAGTCTCACTCTGTTGCCCAGACTGGAGTGCAGTGGCACGCTCCCGGCCATCACAGCCTCCCGACCTGCTGCGCTAGGTGATCCTTCCACCTCAGCCTTCCAAGTAGCTGGAACTGCAGGCACGCACTACCACGTCTGGCTAATTTTTGATTTGTTGTAGAGACTAGGTCTCACCAAGTTGCCCAGGCTGGTCTAGAACCCACGGACTCAGGCAATCCACTCGCCTCAGCCTCCCAAAGTGCTGGGATTATAGGCTGAGCCACCGAGCCCGACCTTGAGCATATCTTTAAATTTTATTTTTTTTCTTCTCTACTCCTCCTCCTTCATTTTCATTAGAGATGGGGTCTTGTTCTGTTGTCCAGGCTGGAGTGCTTGATCATAGCTCACTGCAGTTGCAAACTCCTGAACCTAAGCAATCTTCTAGCCTCAGTCTCCTGAGTAGCTAAGACTACAGAAGTACACCACCATGCCTGCTAATTTTTTTAGAGATAAAGTCTCATTATGTTGCCCAAGCTGATCTCAACTCCTGGGATCAGCAATCCTCCCACCTCATTTCTTTCTGTCATCTTTGATTTCTTCGAGCAGTGTTTTGTAGTTTTTGTTGTAAATGTCTTTTTCTCTGGTTAAGAAGAAGCCAAGGTATTTCATTTTCTTCGTGGCTATTGTGAATGGGATTATGCTTTTTATTTGGTTTTCTGCCTGTTTGTTGTTGGTATCTAAGACTGTGACTGACTTTTGCACATTTATTTTGTACCCCAAGACTTTTTCAAAGTCCTTTATCAGTGCAAGGAGGTTTTGGACAGATTCTCTTGGATTCTCAAGGTATAGGATTATATCTCAACAAAGAGGGATAACTTAACTTCCTCTTTTCCTACTTGTATACCCCTGATTTCCTTCTCTTATCTAATTGCTCTAGCTAGGACTTCCAACACAATGTTGAGCAGGATGGGTAAGAGTGGGCAACCTTATCTTGTTCCGGTTTTCTGGGGAAATTCTTCCAGTTTATGTACGTTTAGCAATATACTGACTGTGGGTTTTTCTTTCCCCTGAGAATCTTTAGAAACGTAACATTATCTGGGTTTCTCACAAGGGCACAAATGGCTTTTGCAGACACAGAGAATGACCCTTGGCTTGAATGCTGTTCTTAGAACTCTAAAGTATGAAACTGAGATGTGGTATCCCAAGCAACATGGACATCAACTTTATAAAGCATTCTAAATACCCCTAATGAGATTTGGTTCTCAACTGTGGTTTCTCTTTAGCTGTTGAGTGCTCTGTCTGGTAGCCAATAATGTTGTGTGCATCTGTTTGTAAGTTTTGACTAATCAATTGTGTGTGTGTTTAAGGCAGAAGAGCTGGGGTGGAGGGTTGGAAAGTTTGACCAATTAATGCCTAATATGTTTATCATTGTAGAGTGCCTACCCTAAGGATTTCCAGGTGAATAAATTAATTTGGCAAATTGAACTTTCCAAATTTGTCATAATATCACCACAAAGGGGGGAGGTGAAAGGGGGGACGGTGTCCAGTTTTGCAGACCCTGCAGGGAGAGAATGTGAAATCCTGAACATTCCATGTACTGAGATGTTTACTGAGTCAAGCTGTTGTTATTTTCACAAACTCAGTTCTACAAAGATGAGGACTGCAAAGAGGATGTGTAGACACAAGCAAGTCACGGGATGAAGAAAATGCTGAGAGCATTTATTTACACTTTTCCTTTGCCTACATCCTAAATGCATTTGAGGTAGTTCATGGTCTCAGTGATGGACACAGTAAGTCTGTTAAAACAGGAAGAGAAACTCACAATCTTCAGGCCTCAACCTTCACAGCTTCAGAGGAGATTCCTGGTAGTTGGGTTACCTCTTTCTCATCACCACTCAGGTCACTCAGTCTACCATCCCCACATGTCTTTTTAAAAAATCCCTTTCTGGGCACACAACCACCCATAGTGTACTATGTTCAATACTAGGCGGGAAGAGGACTTAGTAGAAGCCCAAACCTCACCTTCAAGCAATTTATCTATGTATTAAATCCTTACATGTACCTGTAACTCTAAAACAAATAAATACATATTCTTCCCTGATCCTCTGAAGTCTGCAGTCTTTTCTTCTTGACCTCTGGCATGACTCATGCCCATCCTTAGTCATTCCCAGATTTCTGGGATGGTTATCCAGGTAGATAGTGCTGCTGTTGCCCAAGATAGGAATTAAAGAAGAGTAAGATCCATGTATGGAGAAGATGGGCATGGTTTGGAACTCACTGAATCTGAGATATCCATGGAAATCCAGTGGGCAATGTTTATATTAGAGACAGTCCAAATTATGGTTTGGAATCCTTGCAGAGAGTTCAGATTGGAGTTGCAATTTGAAGAAATCAGCATGTGGGTGAGTTTTAGAACTTAAAGGGACCTGCAAGACCACATAGTTAATCAAAAGCTGTAGTTTACACTACTAATTGTTCTTTTTTATAATGGAAAGAGTAGAAAACATTGGTGCTAGATGGAGTTTCTCAAGTTAGCCACCAAATCTCCTGAATTAGCTTCAGAGTGAGAACTTGCCTTGTGATCACCTGAAAAGTATGGTCTTAGCTCAACTGTAAAGTCCTTTGGTTAAGTTTCACATTTCTTTTTTTTTTTTAAGACTGAAGTGGATGTATTAATATAAGACAAAGCAAAATGTATCATGAGAGATAAATAAAGACACTTTGTAATGATGTAAGGGTCAATTCAGCAAGAAGAGGTAGCAATACTAAATGTATATGTGCTCCACAATAGTGCTTCAAAACCTATGAGGCAAAAATGAAAAACTTAAAGAGAGGAAGAAGCAGATAATTTCACAGTCATAATTTGAAGTTTCAACACTTCTTTCTCAAGCAATTGATCAAATAACTATAAAAGTACAGCAAAGACACAGCAGATCTCAACAGCACTCTCAGTTCCTTGGCTTATTCAATATTTACATCAATCGTGAAATCAGTGAAGCTGAGATCTGGCCCTCCACAATGCAGCCATTTTAAGGCCCTGGGTTGTGTCCTAAAATCACTACCTTATGACCTTCCTTGGGCTATTACATTTCTATGAAAAACCCAAACCCACATACTAACTTTTCCAAGTTATATGGCCAGCCTTAAAGTAGAAGTAGAAGGGTGATATATAAAATATACCTCTCATAAACTTTAACATTTCACAATTATTGATGGATTCTAACTAAAAGTTGCATAATCTTCCCTTAGATCATATTTTCATCATAGTCAAAATTATCTTCCACAGTCTATTTTTTTTTTCTTTTTTTTTTCATTAATCAGTATTTTTTATTATGTTTTTGTGGGGTACAGTTAAGGGTTAGGTGTACAATGACGTTTCATTCAGGCACCCTGTAGATAAGAAGTGTTTTCCCATCCCCCGACAGATATTTGCCACTGTTAATCCCATCCCCCTCCCCCCCATAGTTTCCCAGTACCATCAGTCATTTTCTCATAGTATTGCATTGGATGTTCAAGGACCATTATATGAGTGAGAACATGTGATATTCGGATTTTTGTTTTTGTGAGAGGTCACTCAGTATTATAGACTCTAGTTCCATCCAGGTTGCAGCGAAATTCATGATTTTGTTCTTTTTTATGGCTGCGTAGTATTCCATCGTGTATATGTACCACATTTTTTTAATCCAGTCCTCTTTTGATGGGCAGCATGGTTGTTTCCAGGTTCTTGCTATTGTGAACAACGCTGCGATAAACATACGTGTGCAGGTATCTTTTTTATAGAGTGATTTGTGTTCTTCAGGGTATATTCCCAGTAGGGGGATTGCAGGGTCATATGGAAGGTCAATTTTTAGAGCTTTTAGGAATCGCCACACTGCTTTCCACAGAGGTTGCACTAGTTTACACTCCCACCAACAGTGTAGAAGTGTTCCCTTTTCACCACACCCTCTCCAGCAGCTGTTATTTTTTGAGTTGTTGATAATTGCCATTCTGACTGGAGTTAGGTGGTATCTCAGTGTGGTTTTGATTTGCATCTCCCTGATGATTAGTGAGGTTGAGCATTTCTTCATGTGTTTGTTGGCTGCTCGAATGTCTTCTTTTGTGAAGTGTCTGTTCATGTCTTTTGCCCATTTTATAATGGGGTTGTTTGTTTTCTTCTTTTCAGTACGCTTCAGTTCCTTGTAGATCCAGGATGTTAAGCCTTTGTCAGACCTAGAGTTGGCAAATACTTTTTCCCAGTCTGTAGGCTGTCTCCCTGCTCTCTTGATGGTTTCTTTGGCTTTGCAGAAGCTTGTCAGTTTAATAAGGTCCCATTTGTCTATCTTCTCTCTTAAGTCCTGTGGGTTTCGGGTTTTGTACAGGAATTGGATGCCAGTTCCGATTTCCATGAGAGTATTTCCTTCCTTTTCTAAGGTTCTTATGGTTTGAGGTTTTACATTTAGGTCTCTGATCCATTTGGAGTTAACCTTTGTGCATGGGGATAGATAGGGGTCCTGTTTCAATCTTCTGCATGTGGTCAGCCAATTTTCCCAGCACCATTTACTGAATAGGTTCTCCTCTCCCCATTGGTATGTGGTGGGGGCTTTGTCGAAGATGAGTTGGTTGAGAAATTGAGGTTTTGCTTCTGGAATCTCAATTCTGTTCCATTGATCTATATGCCTGTTCCTGTACCAATACCAAGCTGTTTTGATGATTGTAGCTTTATAGTAAAGTTTGAAATCTGGTATTGTGATACCACCTGCTTTGTTTTTTTTGCTGAGGATTGTTCTGGGTATTCTTGGATGTTTGTGTTTCCATATGAATTCCTGTGTTGTTTTTTCTAGGTCTGAGAAGAATGTTGTTGGTAATTTAATGGGTATTGCATTGAATTTGTAGATTGCCTTAGGTAAGATGGACATCTTCACAATGTTGATTCTTCTGATCCATGAGCATGGGATATTTTTCCACTTGTTCATGTCGGCTTTGATTTCTTGAGCAGTGTTTGTAATTTTCATTGTAAAGGTCTTTCACGTCTCTGGTTAGGAAGATGCCAAGGTATTTCATTTTTTTTGTGGCTATTGTGAATGGAACTGTGTTTTTTATTTGGGTTTCTGTTTGTTTATTATTGGTGTAGAGAAATGCGATTGTCTTTTGTACATTTATTTTGTATCCTGAGATTTTGCCAAAGGCTTTTATCAATGTAAGGAGGCCTTTGACAGATTCTCTTGGGCTTTCAAGGTACACCATCATGTCATCTGCATAGAGAGATAACTTGACTTCCTCTTTTCCTATTTGAATACCTCTGATTGCCTCCTCTTCTCTGATTGCTTTAGCCAGGACTTCCAATACTATGTTGAACAGGAGGGGAGAGAGTGGGCATCCTTGTCTAGTTCCAGTTTTCAGGGGAATTGGTTCCAATTTGTGTCCATTTAGGAGTATGCTGGCTGTGGGTTTCTCGTAGATGGCTTTTACTATTTTGAGGTATGTTCCCCGTATGCCTAGATGTTCAAGGGTTTTTATCAAGAAGGGGTGCTGGATTTTATCAAAAGCTTTTTCTGCATCTAGTGATATGATCATGTGGTTTTTGTTTTGACATCTGTTGATGTATTTAATTACATTTATGGTTTTACGAATATTGAACCAGCCTTGCATGCCAGGAATGAAGCCTACTTGGTCATGATGGATGATTTTTGAGATGTATTGCTGAATCTGGTTAGCTAGGATCTTGTTGAGAATTTTAGCATCTATGTTCATCAAAGATATTGGCCTGTAGTTCTCTTTCTTTGTTGGATCTTTACCTGGCTTGGGTATCAATGTGATGTTGGCTTCGTAAAATGATTTGGGGAGAGTTCCATCTTTTTCAATCGCCTGGAATACCTTCAGTAGGATTGGTATCAGCTCCTCCTTAAATGTCTGTAGAATTCTGCTGGAAAGCCATCTGGACCGGGGCTTTTTTTTGTAGGAAGTTTTCTTATACGTGGTCGATTTCCTTG
Source organism: Carlito syrichta (assembly GCF_000164805.1). Taxonomy (NCBI): domain Eukaryota; kingdom Metazoa; phylum Chordata; class Mammalia; order Primates; family Tarsiidae; genus Carlito; species Carlito syrichta. The sequence goes on along the minus strand of NW_007255989.1, from coordinate 2,260 downwards.
ATTGTTATTGGTTTATTTAGGGTCTCAATTTCTCTGTTCCAACCTAGGTAGGTTGTGTGATGTCAGAAAGTCTTCCATTTCATTCTGGTTTTCAAGTTTGTTTCCATACAAGTGTACGTAGTAGTCTCTAATGATCTTTTGTATTTCTTCAGGGTCAGATGTGACTTCATCTTTTGTGTTTCTGATTATGCTTATTTGGTTTTTTTCTTGTTTTTTCTTGGTCAGTCTAGCTAGGGGACCATCAATCTTGTTTACCCTTTCGAAGAACCAGCTTTTTGTTTCATTGATTTTTTGTATTATCTTTTTGTCTTCTATGTCCTGGATTTGGGCTTTTATTTTGGTGATCTGGATTCTTCTGCTGAAATTAGGGTTTTTGTGGTCTTGCTTTTCCAGCTTCTTTAGGTGGCTTGTTAGGTTGTCAATTTCTGTTCCTTCCATTTTCCTCATGTGTGTTTGTAGGGATATAAATTCCCCTCTTATTACAGCTTTTAAGGCATCCCAGAGATTTTGGTAAGATGTTTCTTTATTTTCATTTGTTTCCAGGTATCTTTTGATCTCTATTTTGATGTCATCATTGACCCAGGAGTTATTTAGCATCATGCTGTTTAGTGTCCATGTCTTTGTGGGTTTTGGGGGGACTTTGTTGGTGTCAATGTTTATTTTTATTCCACTGTGGTCCGAAAAGGTGCATGGCAGAATTTCAGTCCTTTTAAATTTGCTTATACTTGATTTGTGTCCAATTATGTGGTCGATCTTAGAATATGTTCCATGTGGTGATGAGTAGAATGTGTATTCTGTGGTCTTTGGATGGAGTGTTCTATAGGTATCAATTAAGTCCATTTGGTCCAGAGTCTCATTGAGGTTCCGGATCTCCTTGCTGATTTTTTGTCCTGATGATCTGTCTAAGGTTGTGAGTGGTGTATTAAAGTCCCCAGTTATTATGGTGTTAGAGTCAATGTCTTTCTTTAGTTTTCCTAGAAGTTGCTTTATGAATGTTGGTGCGCCTATGTTGGGTGCATATATGTTTAGGATAGATATTTCTTGTTGATGGAGTGAACCTTTTATCATTATGTAGTGGCCCTCTGTATCTTTTTTAATTTTTGATAGCTTAAATGGTATTTTGTCTGAAATTAGGATCGCGACTCCTCCTTTCTTTTGTGTTCCATTCGCCTGAAAATTTGTTTCCCATCCTCTTACTTTGAGTCTGTGTATGTCCTTTCTAGTGAGATGGGTCTCTTGAAGGCAGTATATTGTTGCCTGGTGATATTTTATCCATTTTGTCATTCTATGTCTTTTCAGTGTTGCGTTTAGTCCATTCACATTCAGACTAATTATTGAAATGTGAGAGTTCGTCCCTATCATGGAGTTCTTATTGAGTTATTGTTCTTCCACTTGGTTTTTTCTTTTTTCTTTTTTCTTTTTGCTTTCTTTTGGGGGGTTGGTTCGTGTATATTTTATTCTTTTCCCTGTACTCTTGTGAAGAACGTTGTTCTTTTTCCTTTTCTTCTGTGTTTAGTACTTTCTTAAGTGTTTCATGTAGAGATGGTTTTGTGGCTGCATAAGTTCTTAGGGATTGGATATCTGGGAAAGATTTTAATTCTCCCTCACTGATGAAGCTTAGTTTGGCTGGGTAGGTTATTCTTGGTTGAAATTGTTTATCCTTTAGGACTTTGAAGATAGGGCTCCAAGCTCTCCTAGCCTGCAGGGTTTCTGCAGATAAATCTGCTGCTATTCTGATTGGTCTTCCATGGTGGGTGATCTGGCCTTTTTCTCTTGCTGCCTTTAGGATTTTTTCTTTTGTGCCTACTTTATTTAGGCGAATTATTATGTGTCTAGGAGTTGGTCTTCTCATTTGTTGTCTTGCGGGGGTTCTCTGAATCTCTTGTGTTTGAATTTTTGTATCACTGATTAGATGAGGGAAATTTTCTTGAATGATCTCGTGGAAAGTTTGTTCCAATGTGGCCTCTGTTTCTCTTTCTGCCTCAGGGAGTCCGATTATTCTTAGGTTAGGCCTCTTGAGGTAGTCACTCATCTCTTGAAGGTTTTGTTCTTTCTTTTTTAGCTTATTTTCTGTGTTTTTAAGAGTTTGGGTTATTTCTATATTTTGGTCCTCAAGCTCTGAGATTCTTTCTTCTGCTTGGGTAATTCTGCTTTCCATGCTTATCAATGTGTTATTTATTTCATTCACAGTATTCTTTATTACTGTTATCTCAGATATCAGCTCCTTCCTAGTTTCTTCTTGTGTCTCCTCAATTCTTTT
>NW_007255988.1:11394-12649 GCF_000164805.1 Carlito syrichta | reverse complement strand
TGCTTGGATATCAAGAGAAATACTCCCATAAAGTTCTTGTGGAATTGGAACCCAAGATTCTTGGTTTCCTTTTCAAAAGACACCTTAAAATATGGCGACCTAGAAGCCCAGATTGCTGATTAAACCTTGTCAAGTGACCTTGTAAATTTAGGCGATTGAGAACTCCAATAACCAGATTCCCGTTCAGTTCTCAGCAAGATGCCCAGATTGTCCCTGTCTATGTGGATTCCAGAACTCTGTATACAAATTGTATATACCCAGATGTTTTCCAGGGACGTGGAATACATGATACCTGGTTTCATTTTTTTTTATTGTGAAGTTGTGGGGTACAGTTAAGGGTTAGGTATACAATTGCGTTTCATTCAGGCACCCTGTTGATATGGGGTGTTTCCCCGTTCCCAGACAGATATTTGCTACTGTTGATCCCATCTCCCTCTCCCCACCATAGTTTCCAAGTACGGTCAGTCATTTTCGTATACTATTGCATTGGATGATTAAGGTCCATTATATGAGTGAGAACATGTGATACTGAGATCTTTGTTTCTGTGAGAGGTCACTCAGTATTATAGACTCTAGTTCCATCAAGGTTGTTGAGAAATTCATGATTTTGTTCTTTTTTATGGCTGCATAGTATTCCATAGAATATATGTACCATTTCCACTGAAAACTGGAACAAAGGATGCCCACTCTCACCTCTCCTGTTCAACATAGTATTGGAAGTACTGGTTCGAGCAATCAGAGAAGAGAAGTCAATGAGGGGTATCCAAATAGGAAAAGACGAAGTCAAGTTATCTCTCTTTGCAGACGACATGATTGTATACCTTGGAAACCCAAGAGAATCTGTCAAAAAACTACTTACACTGTTAAAGACCATTGGCAAATCTCAGGATACAAAATAAATGTACAAAAGACAATCGCATTTCTCTACACCAATAATAAACAAACAGTAACCCAAATAAAAATCAAAATTTCTTTCACAATAGCCAAAAAAAAATTGAAATACCTTGGCATCTTCCTAACCAGAGAGGTGAAAGACCTTTAAAAGGAAAACAACAAAACACTGCTCAAAGAAATCAAAGTTGGCACAAAAAAATGGAAAAATATCGCATGCTCATGGATCGGAAGAATCAACATTGTGAAGATGTCCACCTTACCTAAGGCAATCTACAAATTCAATGCAATACCAATCAAATTCCTGGTTACATTTTAATAAATCGTACTAAATATTTGGCAACTGCAAAACCCTCGGCCCCTC
>NW_007255988.1:0-10905 GCF_000164805.1 Carlito syrichta | reverse complement strand
GGACCGTGTATTTTCCTGTATCTTAGGACTCTACATACATGGATCCTGCATCGAAACTCTGATTCCTATTTAGCCCTTTCCAAGATGTCCTGTAGATTTTTGGGATTGAGGACTCGGGGTATCCAGATTCCTTATTCTTTCTTAGCACAAGGTCATCTAGTTTCCTGTATATAAGGACTCCATTTCCGCAGATTCATGCTTAAAACACCCTGATTTGGGTGTAGCCCACAGCAAGACGGCCTGAAGTTTTTGGGGATTGAGGACACGAGTAACGCAGATTTCTTATTCTTACTTAGCAATAGACAGGTAAGTTTCCTGTATGTGAGGACTCCCATTACTCAGATTCCTATTTCAAAACCTGATTCGTGGTTACCTCTTAGGAAGACGCCCGGTACTTTTTGGAATTGAGGACTCATGTAAACAAGATTCCTTTTTCTTCCTTAGCAATATGACGTGTACTTTCCTGTATATGAGTACTGCTATTACCAACATTCATGACTTGAATCTCTGATTCTTCTTTAGCCATCAGCAAGATGTCCTGTAGATTTCCAGGACTGAGGACTCATATAACCCAGATTCCTTATTTTTAGCAACAACCGTGCAGTTGCCTGTATATAAGTACTCCCTTTCCCAGATACATGCGTCGAAACCTGATGCTTGTTTAGACCTTAGGAAGACGTCGTGTATTTTTTGGGGTATTGAGATCACGTGTCACACAGATTCCTTATTCTTTCTTAGGAAACGCCCGTGCAGTTGCCTGTATATGAGGTTTTCATTTCCCTAGATTATGGTTCAAAAACCCAAATTCATGTTTAACCCTTAGTAAGACAACCTGAAGTCTTGTTGGGGATTGAGGATACATGTAAACCAGATTCCTTATATTTCCTGAGCAATAGACAGTGCAGTTTCCTGGATATGAGGACTCCCATTACCCATATTCCTACTCGCAAAACCTGATTGGTGCGTATCTCTTAGCAAGACGCTCTGTAGATTTTTGGGATGGAGGACTCGTGTACCCAAGATTTCTTATTCTTCCGTAGCAACAGGTCGTGTAGTGTTCTGTGTATGAGGACTCCCATTACTGAAATTCCTGCTTCATTCTCAGCAAGGCACCGAGACATTTCCTGGTGACATAAAATTATGCTTGCTTGGATATCAAGAGAAAGACTCCCAAAAACGTCTTGTGGAATTAGAGCATAAGATTCCTGGTTCCCTTTTCAAAAGACACATTAAAAGTGTGGCGACATAGAAGCCGAGGTTGCTGATTAAACCTTATCAAGAGACCTTGTAGATTTAGCCGTTTGAGCACTACAGGAACCGGATTCCGTTTCCGTTCTCAGCAAGATGCCCTGATTTTCCCTGTTTATGTGGATTCCAAAACTGTGTATACAAAAATGCAGATGCCCAGATGTTTCCTAGGGACGTGGAATCCATGATTCGTGGTTACATTTTAATAATTCGTCCTAGATATTTGGCAACTGCAAAACCCTCTGCCCTTCTCCAAATAAAATACAAACGGAAATTTAAGAATTACCAAGTTCATCTTAAGGCCAGTGTTACTTCGAAATAAGGCAAAAAGGTACTTCTGTTCTGGCAATCTGTCTTTAGTTGTCCCGAGAAACCTAAGGGAATTGTACTACCAGTTACATTTTTACAACTCTCAAGAGGACCAGAATGTTGCTGGAGTTCTGAAAAGACTGATTCATAATACCCACAAACCAAATATCTCGGAAATATGAGATGAGCTCGAAGCCCTGTTTCTTGTTTATCCCGTAGCCCAACACCCTGAGAATTTTTCAGATTTGGGCTAGTGTATCACAGACTCCTTATTCTTCCTTAGCGAGAGGCCATGTAATATCCTGTATATGAGGACTCCCTTTCCCCAGAAGGCTGTTTGGAAACCCTGATTCTTATTTAGCTCTTAGCAAGATGTCATGTAGTTATTGTGACGGAGGAACCGTGTAAAGCAGGTTTCTTTTTTCTCCTTAGCATGAGATCGTGTAGATTCTGTAATTGAGGACTCCTATTACCTATGTTGCAGCTTCTAAACCCTGATTCTTGCTTAGACCACAGAAAATGGCCTGTTGATTTTTAGTCTTGAGAACTGCTATAATCCCCATGCTTTTTCTTTCTTGGCAAGTGGCCATGTATTTTACTGTATATTAGGATTCTCATTACATAGATTCTGCTTTTGAACTCTTATACTTTTTTAGCCCTTTCCAAGATGCCCTGTAGATTTCTGGGATTGAGTACTCGTGAAAACCAGATTCCTTTTTGTTTCTTAGCAAAAGGTCATGTAGTTGCCTGTATATAAGGACTCCATTTCCCCCAATTCATGCTTAAAACACTCTGATTCTTGTTTAGCCCATAGCAAGACCACCTGAATCTCTTTTGTGATTGAGGACACGAGTAACGCAGATTCCTTCCTCTTACTTAGCAATAGGTAGTGAAGTTTCCTGTATGGGAGGACTCTCATTACCCAGATATCGAATTCAAAACTTGATTCGTGGTACCTCTGAGGAGGACGGCCTGTAGGTTTTGGGTTTGAGGACTCATGTAACCAAGATTCCTTATGCTTCCTTAGCAATATGACGTTTAGTTTCCTGTGTATGTCAACTCCCATTACCCAGCTTCCCACTTCACTCTGCAGGATGCCAAGACAGTTCATGGTGACCGAGAATTCCTGTTGTTTGGATATGAAGAGAAAGACTCTTTGGAAATTGGAATCCAAGATTCCTGGTTCCCCTTCAACAGAAGTCCCCAAAATGTGGAATCTTCAAAACCAAACATCCCAGTTCTGACCTGCCTGAACACAAGAATTTTCTGTAGTTTGAGGTCACCTGAATCGAGGGATTTTGTGTCAATATGCCTTTTCATTTTGGGGAACATGATTATTGTCGTAGATGTTCCTAGGACAAAAAAGGCTATCTAGGGCCAGATCCTTGATTACAACTAAGAGGACCAGCAAGTTCCTTTGGATCTGTAATGACAGATTTAGCGTATCAACGGAGCATGTAACTCTGAAAAATATAGTGACACAGAAGCCCAGATTGCTGATTAAACTTTATCAACTGTCCCTGGAGTTTCTGGACAATGAGAACTCCTAGAACCAGATATTCTTTTCATTCTCAGCATGATGCCCTGATTTTCCCTGTCAATGTGGATTCCAAACCCTGTATACAGAAAGACAGATGCCCAGAAGTTTCCTAGGGACGTGGAATCAATGATTCCACGTTAACTTTAAAAATACGTACTAAACATTTGGCAACTGCAAAACACTTTTCCCCTCTCAAAATGAAAAGAGACACGGAAGGGGAAGGATTACAGGGTTCGCCATAAGACCAGAGTTACATCCAAATATGGCAAGAGGATTGTTTTTGTCCTGAAATCTGGCGTTAGTTGTTCTGGGGAACCTAACGGACTAGGAGTGCCCGATACCCGTTTTTCAACTTTCAAGAGGACCAGATTGTTGCTGGAGTCCTGAAATGACCGAATCGTAATATCCGCATGCTAAATTGCTCCGAAACAATTGGGGAACTCGAAGTCCTGTTTCTTGTTTGTCCCATAGCAGACACCATGGGAATTTTTTTGGTTGAGGACTCGTACAACAAAGATTTTTTATTCGTCCTTAGTTGGAGGCCATGTAGTGCCCTATATGTGAGGACGTCTTCCCAAGATATCTGTTTTGAAACCCTGATTCTTGTTTAGCCATTTCTTCTTTGTTCTTAGCAAGAGGCCATGTAGTTTCCAGCATATGAGGACTGCTATTACCCACATTCATCCCTCGAATCCCTGATTCTTATTTACCCATCAGCAAGATGCCCTGTAAACTGTAAGGACTGAGGACACGTATAACCCAGATTCCTTATTTTTGCAACAGCTGTGCAGTTGCCTGTATATGAGTTCTCCTTTTCCCAGATACATGGACTGAGGACTGCTATAACCCCGATTCTTTCTCTTCCTTGGCAAGGGGCGGTGTATTTTCCTGTATATTAGGACTCTCATTACATTGATCCTGTTTCAAAACTCTGATTCTTTCGTAGCCCATTCAAAGATTCCCTGTGGATTTTTGGGATTGAGGACTCGTGTAAACATGATTCCTTATTCTTTCCTAGCAAAAGGTTATGTAGTTTCCTGTATATAAGGACTCCATTTCCCCAGATTTGTGCTTAAAATATGCTTAAAACACTGATGCCTTTGGAAGATGCTGTGTAGTTTTTTGGGGATTGAGAACACATGTCAACCAGATTCCTTATTCTTTCTTAGGAAAAGTCCGTGCAGTTGCCTGTATATGAGTATTTCATTACACTAAATTATGCTTCTAAAACCAAAATTCGTGTTTAGCACTTAGCACAACACATTAAATTTTTTTAGGAGATTCAGGACACGTGTAGACCATATTCCTTATACTTCCTTAACAGTGGACAGTGCAGTTTCCTGTATATGAGGACTCCCATTATCCAGATTCCTATGGCCAAAACCTGATTATTGCTTATCTCTTAGCATGAGGCCCTGTAGCTTTATGGGATGGAGGAATCGATTAACCAGTATTCCTTATTCTTCCATAGCAATAGTTCCAATAGTGTTATGTATATGAGGACTCCCATTACAGAAATTCCTGCTTCATTCTCAGCAAGATGCTGAGACATTTCCTGGTGACCTAGAATTCCAGTTGATTGCCTATCAAGAGAAAGACTCCCAAAAATTCTTGTTTAATTCAAACACAAGATTCCTGGTTCCCATTTCAAAGGACACCCTAAAAATGTGTTGTTATAGAAGACCAAATTGCTGATTGAACCTTATGCAGAGACCTTGTAGATTTAGGCGATTTAGATCTCCAAGTTCCGGATTCCCTTTCCGTTCCCAGCAAGATGCCCTTATTTTCCCTGTCGATGTGGATTCCAAAACTCTGTATACAAATATTCAGATGCCCAGATGTTTCCTAGGGACGTGGACACCATGATTCCTGGTTAAATTTTAATAATTCGTACTAAGTATTTGAAATTGCAAAACCCTCTGCCCCTCTTAAAAATTAAAGTGCAAATTAAATTTAAGGATTACAAAGTTCATCTTAAGAACAGAGTTACATCTAAATATGGCAAGAAGATACTTTTCTTCCGGGAATTTAGCCTTAGTTGTCACGAGTAACATAAGGAACTTTTACTACCAGACACCCTTTTACAACTCTCAAGAGGACCAGAATGTTGCAGGAGTCCTAAAAACACTGATTCATAATAACCACAAGCCAAATATCTCCGAAACATGAGATGAGCTCGAATCCCTGATTCTTGTTTATCCCGTGGCAAGACACCCTGAGAATTTTTCGGATTGGGGACTAGTGTATCACAGATTCTTATTCTTCCTTATTGAGGGGCCGTGTAGTGTCCTGTATATGAGGACTCACTTTCCCGAGATACCTGTTTGGAAACCCTGATACTTGTTTAGCCCTTACCAAGATGTCATGTAGATATTATGATGGAGGAACCGTGCAATACACGTTTCTTATTCCTCTTTAGCAAGAGATCGTGAAGTTTCTGTACGTGAGGCCTGCTATTACCTATGTTGCAGTTTCTAAACCCTGATTATGTATAGCCCATATCAGATGGCCTGTTGATTTTTAGGACTGGGGACTGCTAAAAACCCGATTCTTTTTCTTCCTTGGCAAGCGGCCGTGTATTTTCTTGTATATAAGGACTCTCATTACATAGATCCTGCTTCGAAACTCTGATTCTTTTTGAGCCCTTTGCAAGATGCCCTGTAGCCTTTCGGTATTGAGGACTCGTGCAACTCAGATTCCTTTTTTCTCTTAGCAAAAGGACATGTCGTTGCCTGTATATAAGGACTCCATTTCCCCAGATTCATGCTTAAAACACCCTGATTCGTTTTTAGCCCATAGAAATACACCTGATGCTCTTTGGGAATTGAGGACATGAGTAATGCAGACTCCTTATTCTTACTTAGCAATAGGCAGTGAAGTTTCCTGTATGTGAGGACTCCCAATACCCAGAGTTCAAATTCAAAAACCTGATTCGTGGTTACCTGTGAGGAAGACAGCCTGTAGCTTTTGGGAGTGTGGACCCATGTAACCAAGATTCCTTATACTTCCTTAGCAATATGACGTGTAGTTTCCTATATATGATGGCTCCCATTACCTAGCTACCCGCTTCACTCGGCAGGATGCCAAGACAATTCCTGGTGACTGAGAATTCCAGTTGTTTGGATGTCAAGAGAAAGGCTCTCATAATGTTTTTTGGGAACTGGAATCCAAGATTCCTGATTCACTTCACCAGACATCCACAAAATGTGAAATACTCAAAACCCAACATCCCAATTCCAACGTGCCTGACAACAAGAATTTTCTGTAGATTCAGGTCACCTGAATCAAGGGATTTTGCACCAATATGCCTTTTGATTCTGGGGAACATGATTATTGTTCTAGATGGTCCCAGGACAAAAAAGGATTTGTAGGGTCAGATTCTTGATTACCCCTAACAAGAAAATAAGAAAGTTCCTGTGGATCTGTAATGACAGATTTAGCATATCAACAGAGCAAGTAGCTCTGAAAAATGTAGGGACCCAGAAGCCCAGATTGCTGATTAAACCATATCAACAGGCCCTGGAGATTCCGGATAATGAGAACTCCTAGAACCGCATATTCTTTTCGTTCTCAGCAAGATGCCCTGATTTTACCTGTGGATGTGTATATAAAACTCTGTATGCAAAAAGACAGATGCCCAGAAATTTCCTAGGGACGTGGAATCAATGATTCCACGTTAACTTTAAAAATACTTACCAAACATAGGGCAAATGCAAAACCATTGTCCCCTCTTAAAATAAAAAGAGACATGGAATGGGAAGAAACAGGGTTCCCCTTAAGTCCAGAGTTACATACAAATGTGGCAAGAAGATTCTTTTTATCCTCGAATATGGCTTTGGTTGTTCCGAGGAACCTAACTGACATGTAGTGCCCGATAACTGTTTACAATTTTAAAAAGGATCAGAATGTTGTTGGAGTCCTGAAATGACCGATTCATAATATCTGCCTGCTAAATTCCTCCGTAATATTTGGAAAGCTCAAAGCCATGTTTCTTGTTTGTGCCATAGCAGACACCGTGGGATTATTTGGACTGAGGGCTCGTACAACAAAAGTTCTTTATTCTTCCTTATTTAGAGGCCATGTAGTGTCCTGTATGTGAGGACTCTTTTTCCCTAGATTCCTGTTTTGAAACCCTGATTCTTTTTAGCTGTTAGTAAGACGACATGTAGATTTTTTGATAGAGGAACCATGTAAAACAGATTTCTTCTTTTTTCTTAGCAAGAGGCCATGTAGTTTGCTGTATATGAGGACTGCTATTACCCACATTCATGCCTCGAATCCCTAATTCTGCTTTAGCCGTCAGCAAGATGCCCTGTAGATATTCAGGATTGAGGACTCATATAACCCAGATTCCTTATTTTTAGCAACAGCCATGCAGTAGCTAGTATATGTGTACTTTCTTTCCCACATGCATGAGTCAAAACCCTGATGCTTGTGTAGACATTAGGAAGACGCCATGGAATTTTTTGGGGATAGAGAAAGCATGTCACCCAGATTCCTTATTCTGTCTTAGGAAAAGTCCGTGCTGTTGCCTGTATATGGGGATTTCATTTCCCTAGAATATGCTTCAAAAACCCAAATTCGTGTTTAGCCCTTAGCAAGACACCCTGAAGTTTTTTTGGGGATTGAGGACACATTTAAACCAGAATCCTTATTCTTCCATAGCAATAGACAGTGCAGTTTCCTGAATATGAGGACTCCCATTATTCAGATTCCTATTCCCAAAACCTGCTTGGTGGTTATCTGTTATCAAGACACTCTGTAGGTTTGTAATGGAGGACTCGTGCGAACAAGATTCCTTATTTTTCCACAGCAATAGGTCGTGTACTGTTCTGTATATGAGGACTTCCATTACTGAAATTCCTGCTTCATACTCAGTTAGATCCCGAGACATTTCCTGGTGTCCTAGAATTCCAGTTGATTACATATCAAGAGAAAGACTCCCGAAAAGGTCTTGTGGAATTGGAACCCAAGATTCCGGGTTCTCTATTCAAAGGAAACCCCAAAAATATGGTGACATAGAATACCAGATTGCTGATTAACCCTTATCAAGAGACCTTGTATATTTAGGCGATTGAGAACCCAAAGACCGGATTGCCTTTCCTTTCTCAGCAAGAAGCCCTCATTTTCTCTGTCTATGTGGATTCCAAAATTCTGTATACAAAAATGCAGAAGCCCAGATGTTTCCTAGGGAGGTGGAATCCACGATTCCGGGTTACATTTTAATAATTCGTACTAAATATTTGGCAATTGCAAAACCCTCAGCCCCTCTCAAAATAAAAGTACAAACGGAAATTTAAGAATTGCCAAGTTCAACTTAAGATACGTGTTATATCCAAATACGTCAAGAAGATACATTTATTCCAGGAATTTGGCCTTAGTTGTCCTGCGGATTCTAAGGGACTTGTACTACCAGATACACGTTTTCAACTCTCAAGAGGACCAGAATGTTGCTGGAGTCCTGAAAAGACTGATTCATAATACCCACTAGCCAAATATCTCGGAAACATGAGATGAGCTCTAAGCTCTGATTCTTGTTTATCCCGTAGCAAAATACCCTGAGAATTTTTCAGATTGGGAACTATGTATCACAGATTCCTTATTCTTCCATAGTGAGGGGCAGTGTAATGTCCTGTATATGAGGACTCACTTTCCCAAGAACCCTGTTCGGAAACGCTGATTCTTGTTTAGCCCTTAGCAAGATGTCATGTAGATATTGTGATGGAGGAACTGTGTAAAACAGGTTTCTTATTTCTCCTCAGCAAGAGATCGTGTAGATTCTGTATATGAGGAATGCTATTACCTATGGTGTAGCTTTTAAACCCTGATTCCTGTTTATCACATATCAGATGGCCTGTGGATTTTTAGGACTGAGGACTGCTATAACCCCGATTTTTTTCTTCCTTGACAAGAGGCCGTGTATTTTCCTGTATAATAGGACTCTCATTACATAGATCCTATTTCGAAACTCTGATTTTTTTTAAACCATTTTCAAGATGCCCTGTAGATTTTTGAGATTGAGGATTCGTGTAAGCCAAATTCCTTATTCGTTCTTCGCAAAAGGTCATGTACTTTCCTGTATATAAGAACTGCATTTCCTCAGATTCATGCTTGAAACAACTTGATTCGTGTTTAGCCCATAGTAAGATTTCCTGAAGCTCTTTTGGGATTGAGGACACGAGTAACACAGATTCCTTATTTCTTACTTAGCAATAGGCAGTGACGTTTCCTGTATGTGGGAACTCCCATTACGCAAATAAACACTTGAAAATCCTGATTCGTGGTTACCTCTGAGGAAGACGGCCTGTAGGTTTTGGGTTTGAGGACTCATGTAACCAACATTCCTTATACTTCCTTAGAAATATGACGTGTAGTTTCCTGTTTATGACGATTCCCATTAGCCAGCATCCCGCTTCACTCTGCAGGATGCCGAGACAGATCCTGGTGACCGAGAATTCCAGTAGTTTGGATATCAAGAGAAAGACGCCCATAAAGTTCTTTGCAAACTGGAATCCAAGATTCCTGCTTCCCCTTCACCAGACTTCCCCAAAATATGGAATCTTCAAAACCCAACATCCCAATTCCAACCCGCCCACCCAGAAGAATTTTCTGTAGCTTGAGGTCACTTGAATCGAAGGATTTTGTGCCAATATGCCTTTTGATTGTGGGGAACATGATTATGGTCGAAGATATTCCTAGGATACAAAAGGATTTATAGGGAAAGATCCTTGATAACAACAAAGAAGAGGACCAGAGAGTTCCTGTGGATCTGTACTGACAGATTTAGCGTATCCATGGTGCAAGTAGCTCTGAAAAATGTAGGAACCCAGAATCCCAGATTGCTGATTAAACCTTATCAAGAGGCCCTGGAGATTACGGATAATGAGAACTCCTAGAACCGGATATACTTTTCATTCTCAGCAAGATGCCCTGAATTTCCCTGTCGATGTGGATTTCAAACTCTGTATACAAAAAGACAGATGCCCAGAAGTTTCCTAAGGACGTGGAATCATTGTTTCCATGTTAACTTTAAAAAAACTTACCAAACATTTGGCAAATGCAAAACTATTTTCCCCTCTCAAAATAAAAAGAGACATGGAATGGGAAGAATTACAGGGTTCACCTTAAGACCAGAGTTACATACAAATATGGCAAATAGATTCTTTTTATCCTGGAATATGGCCTAAGTTGTGCTGAGGAACCTAACAGACATGGAGTGCCCTATAACCGTTTACAACTTTAAAAAGGACCAGAAGGTTGCTGGAGTCCTGAAATGACCGATTTGTAATATCCGCATGCTAAATTCTTCCACAACATTTGGAGGGCTCGAAACCCTGTTTCTTGTTTGTGCCAGAGCAGACACCATTGGAATTATTTTGATTGAGAACTCATATAACAAAGATTCTTTATTCTTCCTTAGTTGGAGGCCGGGTAGTCTACTGTATGTGAGGACTGTCTTTCCCAAGATTCCTGTTTCGAATCCCTGATTCTTATTTAGACCCTTAGAAAGACGCCATGTAGATTTTTTGATAGAGTAACCGTGTAAAACATATTTCTTCTTTTTTCTTAGCAAGAGGCCATGTAGTTTTCTGCATATGAGGACTGCTATTACCCACATTCATGCCTCGAATAACTGATTCTTCTTTAGCCGTCAGCAAGATGCCCTGTAGATATTCAGGATTGAGGACTCATATAAGCCAGATTCCTTATTTTTAGCAACAACCGTGCAATAGCTAGTATATGAGTACTTTTTCCCCCACATACTCCATCGAAACCCTGATGCTTGTTCAGACCTTAGGAAGATGCCA
>NW_007255987.1:2362-3375 GCF_000164805.1 Carlito syrichta | reverse complement strand
AATTCTCCTCATTTTTGACACTACTGCTATTTCTGATTTGTTTTGTTGTTGTTTGCTAGTATGGCATGATTTCACCATGATTTCTGATTTTTTAAAAACAGTCATCCTAGGTCAGGCATCGTGACTCAAGTCTATAATCTCAACACCAGAGGCCACGAGTTCAAGATCAGCCTAGGCAACACAGTGACATTCTGTCTCTGTTCAATTTTTTTATATAAATAAGGAAAAAACTAACAAACTTTCCTTTGATAGCAACAGCAGTGATTACCATTAGTTATGTGCTTCACATGCAGGTAGTTCCCAATCCTTTACAATCTGGAACACTCACAGTCAGTCCTTCAGGTTTAACTATGAGAACTCTGAGGCTAGTAAGGCTGGTATCTTGCCAGCATTCCACAGCTAGGAAGGGACAGGCCTGGGGTTTGAGCCCAAATATGACTAACTCCACACCCTGTGCTGTAACCACCTCACTGCACAGTCTTTCTTCTTACTATTAAGAGTAGTTTCTGGGTACTCATTCGGGTGCTCAGGGATCCCCTGAGCAAAAAAGTAACTGCTCCACCTACAATCACAGCAAATTAGCATTCTGGTTTGTGAACAACCCAGAGAGAATAGAGTACAATAAACTCCTATAGGAGAGGAGTTTACGTTTTCCCCAGAGCACCCACTACAAAGACTAACATTCACTGCTCAGTAAATACACATTTTTAAAAAGTAAATTGTGGTTATGAGTATTGATCCCACACCAACCTGTGTGACCAGAGGAAACAGAGAGTGGACACTCATTGTGTATGTTACAAATTAGTAATCAAGATGACTTGCGGTATTTTCCTTCTAATTTCTTGTGGCTCACATTTGCTTTGCTGTCTTTTTATCACTCTCCCACTTTCTTTCTCTCCTCCTTCCCCCACTCCCTTTCCTCACATATCTTAGGCCCATTCATGGAACATGACTTTGTTTCACTGATTACTCTCAGATCCGAAATATATCCAGCTAGGAATGATCACAGGCAA
>NW_007255987.1:0-774 GCF_000164805.1 Carlito syrichta | reverse complement strand
TTCAGATTTTTTTTCATTTGATAGTTGCCATGTGCATACATATATATTCATATATATATATATGAAGAAATTTCAGCAAGGTAAATTTTGCAGCTGCCTGCCTATCTTTTACTCTATGGTTTTCAGTTGCTCGTCCACCTATTTAAAGCAGCCATTGAGTATTTCCCTGTCTCTTCATCTTCTGACTATCTCATAGTGCCTTACTTTGAAAGAGTCTAGGCAACAAGTTTCCTGTGATGAAAAAAAGTTAGCTTCTCACTACAAGGCTCCAATGATTCCCCTCACTGCCACTGTACAATGCAGCATTTAGTATCAGGGACAAGGACACTGGAAGCTGACCTGAGGAGCCTTCCCACAGCCTCCCT
Organism: Carlito syrichta; assembly: GCF_000164805.1. Classification (NCBI taxonomy): domain Eukaryota; kingdom Metazoa; phylum Chordata; class Mammalia; order Primates; family Tarsiidae; genus Carlito; species Carlito syrichta. The sequence goes on along the minus strand of NW_007255987.1, from coordinate 409 downwards.
AGAACCCGTTGTGGTGAGGGGCAGACTGATCCTTCATGACCTTAGCCTGTCCTTTCTCATCTATGTATATCTATTATGCATCCATTAAAAAAAAAAAACCCAACTCTGATGGAGCTGGTCAAGCCGGCCTCAGAAGGACTGTCCCAGAATGCATTTCCCCAACAATCTAGTGGAATGGGCCTGTCTACCAGATTTTGTTTTCATTTCTTTCTTTGTTTTTGTTTTGCATACAGATAGCTGTATGTATTTGCCCCTTCTTCTGGGGGTGGGATGGGAGGGGGTGGACTGCTCCCTGCAGGATTTCCCCCAACATATGCAGATTTGTACTCCTAATAATGTGTCTGACTCCCAGCAGGCACTCAAGATAGGTTTGCTAAACTGGATACTAAACAATAGCGAAAGCTTCATT
>NW_007255986.1:1055-16599 GCF_000164805.1 Carlito syrichta | reverse complement strand
CATGCAGGGGTTGTTTGCCCTTTTAGTCTATTCCTCTCGGTTTAGTTCTCTCCACCAAGTCATCACTGTGTCTGAGGGCATGGGAACCATTCTACTGGTCCCTTTTTATTTTGGGGCACAAATCTGCAAAGCTCAGACACTTTCTTAATACAATAAATAGCTGCTTTTTATTTATTTATTTATTTTGTTTCACTGGGATTCTGGGAATGGGTAAAAAACCAAGGAGTTGCCACTGGGAAGGTGACACTCAGCAAAAATCTGAAGGAAGAGGGATGGGAAGGTGTCATTTGAGTTATAAGAAAAGAGCATGGCCCTCGGGTGAGGCTAGTGTGGCTGAAGCTGAGTGAGCAGAGAAATGAGAAGCATCCCATAGTCCGTCTGGTCACATGGGGAGTTGGAGGTGATGGTAGAGGTGTTGAGATTCATTTGGCAACGTGAAGCCATTGCAGGGTTTTCATCCCACCTGAAATGACTGACTTATGTATGTATGTATTTTTAAGAGTTGAACTTGCCTTTATTGGCCAAAGCTAACTGCTGGGAGTTAGAGATCTTTTCACTTTGATATTGGATTTAAAGCTTATTTTACCTGTTCTTAAAATTTAATTGGTTGTATCTCATTAACGTCACACTAGGAAAATCCTGTGCTCCATTTAAGTCAATCAGTGAGAGAGCTTTAAAAGGATTCATAGTTTATCCTTTTATATATGACGAATATGCTAGTTGAATCAGTTGGGAAAATTTTTATTTAAGAAATTTTTAAAAATCTTTAATATACTGAACTTGAGATTCCATGTGATGGAAGATTTCAGATTATGTCTCCTGGATATACTGAAAGTAAACACATACAACTCATAAGACCATTCACTGCTTCAAGCCAATGCTGATTTGGCTGTTATTATCATTCTGTTCACTTGACTGGTATCCACCCAGACAATAAGTAAACTATTTCAGACTGCCAGATTTCAGGCAGTTAAAAACATTTACAATCAGTCAGTACTAACTGCATTCCCCTTCTAATTAGGATCACTGTTTGCTAGTTTCTGGTGTAAACTTTCTGAAGCCTCAGCAGTCTTGAGAACAGCAGTATACGAAAGCAACTGGAATACTGAGAATTGGGTCAGAATGTTCTCGTGAGCTTAGAAGAAATGGCTTCATCCTGGCTTAAACTTCTGAGAGTCAATGAATCCTTATTCTGTCCTGGTCCCCTTAAGTGATTTTTTGATATGAAATATATTACTGAAATTTCACATTATTTGTGCTTCAAAACTGCATGCCTGTGTGTTTTAGTTTGGATCTTTAAGATGGAGAGCACCCCAGTGGTCAGGAGATAGACAAGATGGAAATAAAGATTTTATTACTTATAGGCCCTGGAGGTACACTGCATGCCTGAGGTCACACATGTGGAGTTCAGGGAGCCTGAAGGTCAGGGAGCACGAAGGCAGAGACAGCAACTAGCCCACCCAGAGACCCATGGGTGGGTCCAGGGTGCTGCTTTTGGGTCCAGGGTGTTCTCCAAACAAGTTTCCCTTGGGCAGGCTTTACTGGTGGGTGTAAAGCAAGCAGGCATGAATTCTAGGAGGTTGCATTGTGACTGGGAGGTAGGCACTGCGGCTTGTCTGCACAGTCCAGTGGGGCCAGTCAAGAAGACTGGCTATACGTAGCTGTCCCCTAGGGAGGTGATCACCAGGAGGCAGCTGTAGAAGGCAGATGTCTGGATCAGCCACACCGAGGAACTGGAAGGTGTAGAGTTGCAAACTGTGTCAAGGGCAGCTGAGCCCTGCTTCTGCGATGAGAGAGTCTCACTTGTATTCAAAATTTCCCTAAAGAGGAACTGTTGATAAAAATAAATCATAGTTAAGAATCCTGACCTCAATCCAAGTATATTTAAACAGAGACCCATCTTCCTCATGTAGCCCAGTTGTGTGTGTATTTATGTAGGCGACCTACAGAGAAGTATCATTTTGAGCAGTTTAATTTTAAAGATCTGAACATTTCACTTACATGTAGTTGTGGTACTTAAATACTTTGACGTAAAGTATTTAAATTCTTAAATAGGCCCAAAGGGATTTGTAGATCACTTAGTTTAACCCTTTTATTTTTCATGCATGAAAGCTAGATGCCTAGAAAATAAGTATTCAGTGTCTTTACCTTACACAGTAACTCATGGTTATGATGGTGACTCTGAGTCATTAAGAAAAGACTCTTCTAATTAATTATACTTTCAGGGTCATCATTTTATGAAATCAGGAGAGTGTGTAGTACTTACAAAAGAAGCATTATGAGAAACGGTTAGGCTAAAGTTTGCCTGACTTTTTAGATCTCTGGAAAAATTTAATACCCCAAACTGTATATATTCTTCAGCATTTCCCTCACTGAAATTTTAAATATGTCCTCCCTTTTGATTACTGAGCTTTTGGACAGGAGTTCAGGAGGCATTGCTGAGAAGGCCCCAGACGGTGAGTTAAGTATCCTGATGGGATAGCGATTTCTACCATGGCCCTGGAAGGGGGAAGGAAGCCTCCAGCGCATAGTCACTTCTTCTGTTGTGGTTTTAGTAGTGCTAAATTCCTGTAATAACTTATTTTTCAGTACATCTTATTTATAGGTTATCTAAATAATATCCCTTTTCTTCTCTGAATGCTAGTTTTTTTGAGGTTTTTTGCATAGAAATAGCGGAAATCCCTGCTAAAATTAAGGTGTTAATTTTAAAAATTCATTTTTGTAAGTGTACCTTTGTATCTTATGGCCTCTGCATTTTTACCTTGGCTTCACAGAGCCCTTTTGGTCCCCTGCCACACTCAGCCTTGCCTTCTCCCCAGTCCCATGTTCTTCCTAGGACTAGGCCCTTCCTTCTGTGGGTCTCAGCTCAGTGACCCCTCCTCAGCCACCTTATTTAAGTTAAAGTAGTCCTTCCCTAGCTGTTAGTCCATTACACCATCTGATTAATTTCTTTAATTGCCTGGAATTGCCTTTTGTGCTGATTGGCTATCTCCTCCTAAAACAAAGACTTCTGAGGGAAAGAAGACACCTTGCTGCTTTTCACTATAGGACCCTCCTAAAACAGTAATTGGCAGTACATTAGTAACTGCCTACTCCATATTTGTTGATAAAATGGAAGCATACTGGCAACCTAGCTTCAGTCTGGTATCTAGTCACCAGCGTGAGCGACCACGTAGCACCACCCAGGAGGATGCATAATTTTTAAATTGGCTCTGAAAGGCTTTAAGCAGAAAAACCTAGGATTTCGGGGAAAATTCTTCCCTCAAACCATGATAGAGATTTAGAAGAAGTGCAGTTAAGATATGTAGGGGAAAGCAATGGCATTTTGGAACATAAAATTTATTTTATAAATTTAAGAGTTTTATTATAGCCTGTTGAAGGTACTGACTTTTGGCTCTTCTGGCTGGGACAATAAGCCTAGACTAAATGAAGTTTTTTGTCTCAAGAAAACTGCACTTTCTATATATCAAAAACTGAACAGAAAAATTATAACTATTTGGAAATGACAGTGAATTTTTTAGCTTCAGCCCTCTAAGCACCCTTAGGCATAGACACTATGCTATGTGGTAAGTGTTTGTCAAGTGCTCTGCTGAGCAAGATAGAGAAGGAACCTGCAGCTGAGAGAATGCAGCCAGGTGAAGCAGCAACAGTGCTGTGCACGGACAGTGATAGGGGAGGGCTAGTGTTCTCAGACCAGAAGGGCTAGACACTTACGGATTTTGGAGGTCACCAAATGTGTTCCACTAGCGAAATCTAAGCTGAGACCTGAAAGCTGAGTAGGATAAAGTCAAGGGAAGACAGAGGGAAAGGAAGGTGTGAACATTCCAGAGATCCAGAGGGAAGAGGCGTGACATGTTCAAAGAACTGAAACTAGTCCAGCAAGTCTGGCATTGGTGGCTGAAGGGAAGAATGGTAAGTGATAAGGCCAGGGAGGTGCTTAGATGTGGGTGATCATATCACATTTTTGTCCTAACTGGAATCCTTTTGAGGATACCACTAACTACACTGAGATAACAGGCATACATGGGGAGTGGCCTGAATAGCTTGGGAGATGTGGTCAACCTACTTATAAGCCACATTTAGTAATGCTTGGATCCAGTGACCACATAAGTGTTGAGCACCTCTATGTGCCAGGCATTGTGCTGGGGCTTCCTCCTAAGTGCTGTGGGAAGCACTGAAGAGCTTAATCAAGAGAAGCATCCTCAGTGTGCTTTTAGGAATATCCTTGTAGCTGCAGGGCAGAGGATGACCTGAAGTGAGGCACACAGATGTGGGGGCGAGAGTTGAGCATGACTTGGACTATGGAACTCACACACAGGACTGAGGGACATGGACAGATTTTAGAAATATTGAGAAAGTGGGTTTATCAGACCTTTCAGAGGTGGAAGGGAGTGAGGGAAGGAGTCAAAAGTCACGCTCAGATTTCTCTTCAGGGTGAGCAGATAGGGGAGATTTCATCCAAAATGCTAAGACACTGGAGGGGAAGACAGTTTGGGGATGGAATGTCTGGCTCTGGGCGGGGTAAGTGTACGCCTGTGAAACTGCATATGGGAATCTGATAGGCAGATAGAATTGTTTGAAACTACAGAAAAGACTTAGGTTGAGAAATAGGATTGGAATTCATTCTGTGTATAAAGTATAAAATCTAATAGGCAATTAGATGTTCAAGTCTGAAACTCTGCAGAAAATACTTAAGTTGAGAAATAGAATTGGGATTTGTCAGTATAAAGATGGCAAGTAAATTAGAGTGAGATGGACCAGGACCCTGGACATTTATGGTGTGGCCTGTGTCCAGAAAGAGGCCTGAGAAAGAAGAGGAGAAAGGCAGGAAGGAAGCCGGGGGGGAGAATGTTCCAGAAGGAAGAGTGGCCAGCAGTGTCAGATGCAGCTGGATCAGGTGGGATGAGGGCCTAGCACACCATTGTTTTAGCAGTGAAGGAACTACTGGTTCCTTGGCCAGGGCCAGCCAGTGGCTGCTGTGGTGGAACTTGGCCAGGGAACGCTGAACAGTTGGGAGGGAGGAGCAGGTGAAGCAGACACAGGGCTCCTGGACAGCTTCTCCTGAAATCAGAGTTGCTTGGGGTTAAGAGAAGGCGTTGGCCAAAGGAATATGTGGGGTTGAGGGAAGGTGTTTTTTTCCTTCTTAAAGATGTGGCAGAGAAGTGGTTTGAACACTAATGGGAAGGAGAGTGGAGATGTTTGTAATAGAGTGACTGACTGGGAGTCCCGGTGTAACTAACTGGTGGGTTCCAGTGCGGGTTACCTTTATTTTTTGAAGTTGGAGTCATGGTCATGTGCTTATGTGTAACCCCCAAGAGTGCCCTAAAGCAAACATTTGACAGTGGTTTTTCAGTGGCTGTTAAGCACATTACATCTGCTTTATAATGCTTGGTGACTGTTTTTAAAGTACTTTATTTTCCTTAAGGCTCCTGGCAAGCCAGTTTTGAGAGCATACCTGAGTTTCCATGACTTTCCAACCCGCAGTACCACTAGCTGCCAGTAGCTGGAAATGTGCTTGGTGTGCCAGCTGTCAGCCACATGAGTGTGATCCCACAGAGGGAAGGAATGTGCAATTAGGATACCATTCTCTTTTGTACATTTTATTTGGATAGCCTTTTTGAAATGGTGGTAAAACATATATAATGTAAAATTTGTCATTTTAACCATTTTTAAGTGTATAATTCAGTGTCATTAGATAACATTCACAATAATATATAACTATCATCTCTTTCTAGAACTTTTTCATCATTCCAGATAGAAATTCTGTGTTGTTATTAAACAGTTGTAACACTCCGCATTGCCTCCTTCCCCTATCCTTATGAACCCCTACTCTATTTTTTGTCTTTAAGTATTTGCCTATTCTCAGTACCTCATAAGTGGAACCATATAATATTTGTCCTTTTGTGTCTGATATGTTTCAATTAGCATAATGTTTTCAAGGTTCATCCATGTTGTAGCATGAATAGAAATTTCATTTCTTTTTATAGCTAAATAATATTTCATAGTATTTTGACTATCTGTTCATCTGTTGATGGACATTTGGGTTGCTTCCATCCTTTGGCAATTGTGAACAGTGTGGCTGTGAACATTGGTGTGCAAGTACCTGTTTGAGCCCCCATTTTAAATTCTTCTGAGTGGAGTTGCTGAGTCAAATGGTAATTATAAGTTTAACTTTTTGAGAAACTGCCAAACTGTTTTCTACTGTGGCTAAACCATTTTTTGTTTTCACCAACTATTCATTTTGTTGTTTAAAGAAGTATGTCAGAACTTTACAAGCACTTTAAAACCATAATAATTTGAACTAATTGGGGTGGAAGTTGGTTTGAAATAATGACATGTCTGTATTACCAAATATCAAAAACGGCTTTATGTCATGATTCTCAGAATTCACAGTCATTTTTGACTTTGCCACATGTTGCCCAAATTTCTCTGACCTCTCATTTCTTCACTATGTCATGACATCATATTGTACTAGACTTCACTAAGCTAGAGTTCACAGTCATGTGACTCTTCGGTTAATGAGTATGCAAGTATGCCTCCAAAGCCACATCATCATATAACACAGTACTGTTTATACGTTTTCAAATTAAATTTCTGTTATTCAGTCTTATTATTTTACCTATAATCATGAATCCGCTATACTACTTAGGTCTTAAATAATTCCCCTTTATGACTTAGAAAAATAACATATGTCAGCATCCTACTGTTACTAGGCAACAATTGTTTCTAAGTAACTTGAACTTAGTATTATAATTACTCAGCAGATTCTCCATAGTACAAATGCTAATCTTTGCATAGGAGCTAGTATCCAGCGTTAGTTACTTCAGTATATGTTATCTGTTATATATTTTGAGTTAATAAATTTATTTTAAATTGGCCAAATAGCACGTTTTCAGTAAAGAAAAAACAAAAAGCCCCAACATATGAGATATCCTGAGTAAAAGATTAAAGCCCTCTTTGCCTTCCTTAACTATTCTCAGGGTAATTTTCAGTTGTCGTGTTTGTATCCTTCCAGATGTTTCTAAAGTATTTATACACAGGCATATACATTTTAATAAATAGGATCATTCTTTTTTCCCTGTGACATACTTTTATCATTTAAAATATCTTAAGAACTCTGTGTCATTATAGATTTACATTGTTCTTTTTAATTGTTCATGTTTAATTAATTTAAAATTAAATATTAATTCTAATGTTTATTATAACAAATGTATAGTGTTGTTCTTGCCATGGATGATAGAATTAGTAGGCATTCTGGGTCAAGTTCAACTTATTTCTTTTCTCATTGTGGTCATATTTTCCCACCTGGTAATTTTTGATTGGATGCCAGACGTGGTGATTTTACTTTTTTGGGTGCTAGATAGTCATGTATTTTCCCAAACATTTCCCAAACATTCTTGAACTGTGTTCTGGGATACAGTTAAGTTACTGGGAAATAGTTTGAGTCTTTTGATGTTTGCTTTGAAGGTTTGCAAGGTGAGATGAGAGCAGCTTGTAGTATAGGGCTATTCTTTCCCTACTACCGAGGACACATGTCTAAGTAATTCACTCATTGCCTGTGTATCACAGGCTTTTTCCCACCACGGCTTCCTGCTCCTTCTGGTGGTTCTTTCTCCATCCTGGGGCAGTTTTGGTGGATGTGTGGGCTGATCAGCTCCTGATTGAAGACTCAGAGGGCAAGTTCCTCTGCTGAGCTCCAGACGCAGTGTATGTGCAGCTTGTTCCTCTCCCATATTCCACCAAGTGAACAGCCTTCTTGACCTCCCAACTCCCATGTTGAGTCCTGCATGTGGAGAAATTGACAGACTTTGCCAGGGTTTCTCCTCCTTGCACTAAGCCCTGGAAAAGTTCCAGTCTGGGACAATTCTTGGGCTTACCTTGTTTTTCCTCTCTCAGGGGTCAATGCCCTATGCTGCCTGTTGTCCATTGCCTGAGAACTGTTGTTTCATCTAGTTTGTTCTATATTTGATTTGTTTAAAGTAGGAGGGTAAACCTAGTACTTGACATTTAATCTTTTTTGAAGCTTAAGTTTGTTTACCCGCTATTTCTTTTTTGCTGTTCTTTTTTTTTTTTTTTTTTTTGAGTTGGAGTCTCACTCTGTCGCCCAGACTGGAGTGCAGTGGCACACTCCCAGCCACCACAGCCTTGACCTGCTGTGCTTTGGCGATCTTTCTGCCTCAGCCTTCCAAGTAGCTGGAACTACAGGCACACACTACCACGCCCGGCTAATTCCCACTATTTCTTTATTATGAAATCTTTGTTTACTTTCTGAAATACGGTTTTACTAAACTAGCCTTTTTCTAGAACTGCTTATCTTCAGGAAAACCAATTCCTTTGTGTCCTCCCTTCCTCCTCCTGCTCACTGTCTTCTGGCTGTTGTGTAGCAGTTTTGTAGTGATGTCTACCTGCCTCCCTACTTCTTCCACACATACCCCAGGGTCAAGTCGTACAGGTGTTTAGAGATCCTGAACTTTGGTCCGATTCAGCACATATTTGATAAGATTGCTCAGCCAGCTGGCAGAGTGATTCATTCCTGGTGAAAAGACTGTAGCCACTTCCTTCTGCTCCCCCACCTGGTATTCTAATATAAGCTTGGAGCCCCAGTGGCAGTATTGCCAACTGTTTTCAGCTTTCCTGCTTTTTCATTCTTCTGCTTTTAAGTCTTCTATCTCTTTTACTTACTGTGCATTCTTGTAGATAGCATAATCTAAGTCTTAGTTTTTTTCTTATCAAGTTGAGAATATCTGCCTTTTAATTTGTGTGTTTAGACTGTTTACTCTTAATATAATTACTTATTTGATTTGGTTCAAGTGTAACATCTTGCCACTTTTTTCTGCTTCTATTATTTGTTTTATTTTTTTCTTTTCTTGCCTTATTTTAGATTATTTTTTAGTATTCCTTTTTATCTTTACCATTGGCTTGTAAGCTATACATGAACACTTCTTTCTTCCCTCCCTCCCTTTCATGATTGCTGTCAGGCTCATAATATGCATCTATATCTTAGAACATTCTACTTAAAATTCTATTATAGCACTTCACCTTCAAGAATTCTGTAACAGTTTACTTCCATTTCCCCATCATGTCCTTTGTGCTATTTTTGTTGTACATTTTTTTCTCAATATTATAAACTCCATAATATGTTGTTGTTATTCTTGTTTTGAAAGTAAAGTATCTTCTTAAAGTCAATTAGCACTGAGAAATTAAACAGAATGTTTTGTGTGGCCCACGTGCCATCTGATGCTCCTCTTTCTTTTGTATATATTCAGTTTTCCATCTAGTATCATTTTCCTTCTGGTTAAAGAGCTTCCTTTAACATTTCTTATAATATTGGTTTGCTGGTGACAAATGCAGTTTTTATTTGTCTGAAATGGCCTTATTTCATCAACATTTTTGAAGGACGTTTTTGCTGGCTATAGAATTCCAGGTTGATAGTTTTGTTGTTTTTCAGCACTCTAAAGATGGAGTTTGGCTTGTATTGATCTTGATGAGAATCTGCAGTTATTCTTTGTTCTTTTGTATGTAATGTACCTTTTTTTCTTTCACTGCTTCTAAGATTTTTCTCTTTATTGCCGATAATCTGCAAATTGATCATGCTTTGTCTTTGTATGGTTTTCTTTGTGGAGTTTATTCAGCTTCTGAGATCCGTGGATTCTAGTTTTCTAATCGGAAAATTTTGATATTACTTCTTCAAATATTTTCCTTCTGTTACCCTTCCCCATCATCCTGGGATTTCCATCGCATGTATGTTAGACTGCTTGTTACTGTTTCACAGGTCACTGAGGGATGCTGGGAGAGTGTCCAGATTCTTTACTATCTAGTGAAATAGCAGACTCCAGCACCGCCTTCCGTAGGTATCAGTAACCAGGGCTCCACTTTCCCTTGAGTCCTGAGGCTAGTTCCAGAACCCTTGGTAGGCTGGAAAGAGGAAATAGTTAAGCCACAATTTTTAGCACATGCATATATATATAATGTTCGAAATAATCAAAGATCATGATAACATTACTGGGCTCTTTGTGCCAGTCACTAGTCTATGTGCTTTATTTTTATTATTTTGTTTCTCCTTTGTGCCATGAGGCAAATACTGTTATCCTTATCTTTTTCTTGAGGAATTTGAGGCTGAGACTTTAAGGAACTGGGCCAAGTTTTCAAAGCTGGTGAAACAGAATACGGATTTGAACCCATGGGCCTGGCTCTAAAGCTAGCTCATCATCTCTGTTGCCGGGAATTCCTTTTCCTCTCCCTTTTTGCAGGGAGTGAGACACATTGTCAGTGTGGGAGACAGGCACTCTGACTGTGAGTGAGTTGCTGCCAGTTGTCTCTGGGGTTTGGGATTTAGCTCTGTTTGCTTTTAAACTTTTTTGTACATAATTTTTTCCCACAATGAGCATAGTTTTGCAATCAGGAGAAACAACAAAACTGTTTTAATTTGGGACTGGGAGCAAAGTTATTTTCTTAGCCACGGCTAAGTAAGTTTTAATGTGCTCTGCCCTGGAGGTTAAATAGTTGGTTAGTAACCTTGTAGCTGTGATAAGCCACAAGGTAGATTCGCTGATACGACGAGTTCTGATACGACGAGTTCTAAGATTAAATGAAAAATGCAATGTGGAAGAATACATAAGACATGTTGAGAGTATAGAAAGAGTATATTGTGGTTCTAATTCGTTCTGTGCATGCATGCGTTTTTGAATAGTTGTGTGTGCAAACACGCATATCCAATACATAGCATTTTGAGGGACACTTTAAAAACTATTAACACCTGTACTTTTGGGGATCAGGAGCATTTTTAAACTTTTCCTTTTTTAACTTTATTATATTGCTTTTATTGTAAAAGTGTATATGCATATATCTTTACATACAGTAAAATTAGCAGAACTCAGAATGAGAACTCCAGGAATATGATTTACCCGCTTATGTAGCCTTTAGTACAGATTCTGTTTGCCATTGAATCAGCTTTTTATTTAAACTTTGGAGTATTTTGTGCTTTGTTATACCCAGGGAAGTATTCTCTCATAGATTTTGGTGTTTTCAGCATTACTGTGAGCATCCTAGGTAGAGGTGCAAGACAGTGCTGTAATTTGTTGATTTTGTTTGACTAGGTAATAGACTCATGTTTTAAAAAAAAAACAAACACAGCACATCATTAAAAAGGTGCAAAAGGAATAGACTGAAAATCCTCTCCTGTTCTTCCCCTCCCTCAGCCATCTTGTCTCTGCAGAGGACGCTTGTCCATGTCTTCTATGTTTTCACCAAGCAGAGACACCCTTTGCATACATGGATGCATATACTGTATTACCACCTCCCTTTCTTTTTTACTCAAGGAGTATACCTTGCTTTATTTTCTCATTTAATAAATACACATTAGAGATGATTCCAAATCAGAAAAGGAAGCAAACCCTTGTTCTTTTTTGCTGCAGCATAGTATTTCGTTTTATAGGGGTACCATACTTTACTAACCAGTTATAGCTTTCAGGTTGTGTTTTATCATTTGCTATCCTAGACCCTCCTGTAGTGATTAACCTTGGATATATGTCAGTTTAAAAATATGTGAGTATGTCTAGAGGATGAATTCCTGGAAGTGGAATTTCTGAGTAAGAGATCACGTGTTTGTGATTCTGACAGTTGTTATCAGATTGCCTGTCCGGTCCACTGGCACTATGTAAGAATACCCGTTTCCCTGAACCTTATGTCCTCACCAACACCGTGGTGTTACCAGAGTTTTGCTTTTGTTTTTTGCCAGCCTGATAGGTGAAAAATATTATCTGCTTAGTTTTAATTCTTTTATGAATGAAGTTTTACATTTTTTAAGAGTCATTTTTTTCTTTGTTTTTTCTTACTGATTTATAGGTACCCTTTATAAAGTAGGGTAATTTGTACTTTGTTGTATCTCTTATAACATGACCTTAAGTCTGTGTTAATGAATTGCAGACATTTTCCCCAGCTTGTCATTGATTTTAAAAATCTTGCTTATGTTGACTTTTGCCAGGCATGTATGTTTTATTTTGGATGAAGAGAAATTTCTTCCTTCTCTCTTTTAAGGACTTTCGGATTTTATTTCATACTTAAAGTCCTCCTGTACTGCAAGAATATTTTTTTAAATACTTCTAAAGTTTCCTTTGGTACTTTTTGTGGTTTTTTGAAAAACCTTTTTATTGTGAAGAATGTCAAACATATTCTAAAGTAGCACAGTACAGTGAAGCTCTCTCTGCCTGTTCTCTGACTCCAGCAGCCTCCCTGCTCACTGCCTTCTTGCTTCGTGAAGACTCCATCAACTCCTCTTGCTCTTGCATTGTGTTTGAAGAAATACCAGTTATTTTATCACTTCATCTATCAGTATTTTAGTGTATATCTCTAAAGAAGGGAAGTCTTTTAAAAATATAACCACAGTACTGTTTTGATACCTAAAAATGAAATACTTTTTAAACATCACAGTATTCAGATTTCATAATATTTTCTGCAGTTTATTGGACTCAGAGTCCCAATAAAGTCTACATGTTGTGATTGTGATCAATTGTCTAAGTCTCTTAATTTACAGATTCCTTTACCTACTTCCCCCACCCCTTCACCCTGCCACTCCCCTTCCCCTACTTGTTTCTGTCTTTGGGATTTATTTGTTAGAGAAAATGGTTTCTGTAGTGCCTGGATTTTCTTACTGCACTCTCATTGTATAATTTAGTATATTCGTTCATATCTCCTGTAAATTGGTACAAGGATCTAGAGGGTCAATAAGATTCAAGTTCTTTTTTTTCCCAAGTATATTTCGTATCTAGCATTGTGATCCATCAAAAGACAAATAATGTCTGGTAGTTTTTTTATATATATATACTGTACTTAGATGATTAAATCCATAGGGATTAAAAAATGTTTTATTTCTATTATTCCATATTTACTTAGCTGGAATATTTTTATAAAGAGAAACTTTACTACTTGGTTAGTAGTAGACTGTTTAAAGGAGAGGCAGGATGTGTGATTTATTTTTGCCTTTATTTACCAGTTTAAAAAATGAATTGGTTCCCCAGTGTTCTATAATGATGACTAATTAGTTTTATCATTACGAGCCCATGGATTTAAACAAATTTAGTGTTTCAGTTTTTGCAGTCATTATCCTGATTGATATTTGTATAATTCCATATTTGGACAGCAAGTGTGTCTTCAAGTTGGCGCCTATGTCCTCTTGGCACAATCATAGTAGACTTTGCTAGTGTCTTTGATAATGTGTTAAGGAGTTCCAGGCCCATCTTGTATGTTGTGTATGGGTTTTGTTCTTGTTTTTTTACCCCTGAAACCTGGAGTCAGCCATTTTTAAAAGTAAATCTTGTTCCTTTTCATGAAAAATGCTATTTGGAGGTCCCAATCTGGGTACTAGATGTGTGGTTACTTTTTTTTAAAAAATGTAAATCTTTGACCCATCTTAACAGTTTACATTGGTATAAGGAGTAAGGTAGGGATCCAATTTCATTGTTTTCCAGACAGTTCTTCATTTATTCTAAAATAGTAATGCCATCTTTATTATACTAACTACATTTCCATATACTTGGGGTACTAGTTGTGGACTTTCTACTTTTCTAGTCTTAGTTTTGTTTGTTTGTTTTGTTTTCATGAAAAAAGTTTGGGAACCATTCTTGTTTAGGATCAGTTTGTCCTATTTTAGAAAAAAAGTTCTGTTTATATTTTCATTAGAATTAACGAAGGAAAAGGGAGAGTTACTATCAATGTTTTTGATGCTTCTCATCTAAAAATGTGGGGAAGCTCTTTGTATGAATGTATTTTGTTGCATAACAAACTACCTCAAAACTTAATAACTTAAAACAACAGACACTTCTTGTTTCTTAGAGTTCTGTGGGTTGGCTGTGGGTGGTTCTTGTGGTCCGGAAAGTCCATCTGGGGTCACCATGTATAGGTAGGGTGGTAGGAACCTCTTTTCATGTGGTCTGTCATCTGCAGAGGCTAACCCGGGCTAGTTCAGTGGTTACAGAAGTGATCCTGTAGTGAGAGAGGCCAGGCCCCCGCATGCAAGTACTTCTCATGCCTTTGCTTGGATCACACTGCTCTCCGCTTGGCCAGAGCGAGCACATGAACATGACCAGAGTCTTAGTGGGAGGAGTGACAAAGTCATATTGCAAAAGGTTATTTAAATAGGGGTGGGGGAATTGATTGTGGCCATTTTTACAAATAATCTACCATACTTCCTTTTTCTCTAATTTTCTGTGTCTTTCGAGAGCATTTTAAAGTTTTTTCCAGGCAGATTTTACACGTTTCTTAAGTTTATTCCTAACTGTTTCATCTTTTGCTATTACCGTAAGTGGTGACTTTTTTTCTTCCCATTTAAATTTAGAATTCTTGGACAGGTGACACATGTACACAGTTAAAATTAAAACGATATAAAAAAAATATACTGAGAAATCTCACTTCCACTTCTCTCCTTATCCACTCATTTCCCCCCCCATCTCTCTAGGTGACCAATTTAAAATTAATTCTTGTTTTATTTATCTAGTGCTTCTTTATGGAAATACTGGCAAATATAAGTATTGCACCTATTAAAAAGGTAGCTTACTATATGAGGAGGGACTCCTAAAAAACTAGAATTATCTTTTGGAGGGTGCATCCCTTGTAGTATAGGTTTCCTTCACTAAAAATAAGTGTTCTAGGAACCCATCTACATCAGTTTACCAGCTAGCATTGTTATGAGAGGCTGCGTTCGGCTTCAGTGAATTTGGGGGGAGGAGGGATTCTTTCAGCACATTTGCTCATTTAATGATGGGTGATTTAGGAGTGTACCTGCCCACACTGTGCTGAGTGTGCTGCAGTTTTTGACCAAAAATGGCATGAATCCTGTGCCTCACTTTCCAAATTTACTCAGTCTTGCTTCTGGCAACTTTTTTTGTTTGTTTGTTTGTTTCTTGGATGAAAAAGTCCTCAAAGGGAAATATTTTGCTGATATGGAAAGGTAAAGCAAAAACACTAAAAGGCATCGAAATGGATGAATTCAAAAACTGCTTTGAGGAGTCGGAAAAGCATCTTGATAGGTGTATTGCATCAAATGGAGGGTACTTTGAAGGTGACTGAAGTTTAAACATGTAAGAGTAAATATGCAATTTCTTTTTTTATTTTTATTTCTTATTTTAATCAATATTTTTTATTATGATGTTGTGGGGTACAGTTAAGGGTTAGGTATACAAATACGTTTCATTCGGGCACCCTGTTGATAAGAGGTGTTTCCCTGTCCCCAGACAGATATTTGCTACCGTTAATCCCATCTCCCCCCCCATTGTTTCCCGCTACTGTCAGTCATTTTCTTATAGTATTACATTGGGTGTTCAAGGTCCATTATATGAGTGAGAACATGTGATACTTGAATCTTTGTTTCTGTGAGAGGTCATTCAGTTTTATAGACTCTAGTTCCATCCAGGTTGCTGCGAAATTTATGATTTTGTTCTTTTTTATGGCTGCATAGTATTCCATCGTGTATATGTACCACATGCTTTTAATCCAGTCCTCTTTTGATGGGCAGCATGGTTGCTTCCAGGTTCTTGCTATGTGAACAATG
>NW_007255986.1:0-791 GCF_000164805.1 Carlito syrichta | reverse complement strand
TCATATCTTTGCCCATTTTATAATGGGTTGTTGTTTTTTCTTTCAGCACGTTTGAGTTCATGTAGATCAAGATGTAAGCCTTTGTCAGACCTGGTGTTGGCAAATACTTTTTCCCAGTCTGTAGGCTGTCTTCCTGCTCTCTTGATGGTTTCTTTGGCTTTGCAGAAGCTTGTCAGTTTAATAAGGTCCCACTTGTCTATCTTCTCTCTAATGACCTGTGGGTTTCGGGTTTTGTTCAGGAATTGGATGCCAGTTCCGATTTCCATGAGGATATGTCCTTCATTTTCTAAGGTTCTTATGGTTTGAGGTTTTACATTTAGGTCTCTGATCCATTTGGAGTTAACCTTTGTGCATGGGGATAGATAGGGGTCCTGTTTCAATCTTCTGCATGTGGTCAGCCAGTTTTTCCAGCACCATTTACTGAATAGGTTCTCCTCTCCCCAGTGGTAGGTGGTAGAGGCTTTGTCGAAGATGAGTTGGTTGAGAAATTGAGATCTTGCCTCTGGAATCTCAATTCTATTACATTGATCTATATGCCTGTTCCTATACCAATACCAAGCTGTTTTGATGATTGTAGCTTTATAGTAAAGTTTGAAGTCTGGTAATGTGATACCACCTGCTTTGTTTTTTTTGCTGAGGATTGTTCTGGCTATTCTTGGACATTTGTGTTTCCATATGAATTCCTGTGTTGTTTTTTCTAGGTCTGAGAAGAATGTTGCTGGTAATTTGATGGGTATTGCAGTGAATTTGTAGATTGCCTTAGGTAAGATGGACATCTTCACAATGTTGAT
>NW_007255985.1:3163-4014 GCF_000164805.1 Carlito syrichta | reverse complement strand
CTGGGCCTAATTGGGGACTATTTCCTCATTATCTCAGGAGGCAGGATCTTGGTCAAAGGTGAAAGCATCTTCTGGTAAGATGACAACAGGGCAGCCTGGCCTATGAGACCCTCCACAAAGGAGAATGCAGAGGTTCTCTGGCTTTCTCCCCAGGGCCTGCGGATGCCAACGTAGGCAGCCTGCTCTTCACACAAAACTTGTTCGTCGCCACTGCTGGGGCATCGCAGCAGTCTGGACAGCCACTGCAGCCTCAGACACAGCAGATGCTGGCACCTTCACAGCCTCCATGATGGCCATAGCACATTGCACCACCTGTGCCTGAGGTGATTCATGACTTCGGTCCTTGAAGCTCCTGCAGGCAAGATCTGCTGTGATCGATGCCACCTCTGCAACCACTGTAATGTCCTGCTGGCCATGGGTCTCCTCCCATGTGCCCTGAGGCAGGTTCCCATCTCTGACCTCTGCCCAGCTCCTGTCTGGCTCCACCCACTCTGGGGCAGTGAGATATCACCACCTGGTGGCGATTCAAGGTAACAAAACCAAAACGGGAAAAACAAATTTGAAAAAAAGAAACAGGCCAAATTTGAGTGGTGAACTGAGTGGTGATCTGAACTGTCCTTCACAGCAGGTCAGGGGCAACTGACCCTAACTTTGAATAAAGTTACCAGGTTGAGAAGACAGCTAGAAATCAGAGCTGAAAGGACATTGGACTTAAATGAAAAGTCTTAGAGTGTGCTTGATTGGTTCTGTTAGTTTAAGGACTTTATTCTATTCCTACTGTTTTGTTCCTCTTTTTCTCTTCCTTTTCTTCTCTCTTCTCCTCTATGTAAACCATATCTTTGTAGAGAGGA
>NW_007255985.1:0-875 GCF_000164805.1 Carlito syrichta | reverse complement strand
GAGGGTCCCCTAGCAAAAATGACAAAGGAAAAAGTGAGGAAAGTCCAAATAACACAATCAGAAACACAAAAGATGAAGTCACATCTGATCTGAAGTAATACAAAATATCATTAGAGATACTATGTACACTTGTATGGAAACAAACTTGAAAACCTTAAGGAAATGGAAGACTTTCTGTCATCACACAACCTGACTAGGTTGAAAGAAGAAGAAATTGAGACCCTAAATAGACCAATAACAATCATGGAAATTGACTACATAATAAGAAAACTACCTATGAAAAACGCCCTGGACCAGATTGTTTTGCAGAAGAATTCTACAAGACATTTAAGGAGGAGCTGATATCAATCCTACTGAAGGTATTCCAGGCAATTGAAAAAGATGGAACGCTCCAGAAATCATCTTACGAAGCCAACATCATATTGATACCCAAGCCAGGTAAAGATCAAACAAAGAAAGAGAACTGCAGGCCAATATCTTTGATGAGCATAGATGCTAAAATTCTCAGCAAGATCCTAGCAAAACGGATTCAACAATACATCTCAAAAATCATCCATCATGACCAAGTAGTCTTCATTCCTGGGATGCAAGGCTGGTTCAACATTCCTAAAACCATAAATGTAATTAAATGCATTAGCAGATGTCAAAACAAAAACCACATGATTATATCATGAGATGCAGAAAAAGCTTTTGATAAAATCCAGCACCACTTCTTGATAAAAACCTTTGAACATCTAGGCATATGGGGAACATACCTCAAAATAGTAAAAGGCGTCTATGAGAAACCCACAGCGAGCATACTCCTAAATGGACAAAAATTAGAACCATTTCTCCTGAAAACTGGAACAAGACAAGGATGTCCACTCTCACCCCTG
>NW_007255984.1:371730-428931 GCF_000164805.1 Carlito syrichta | reverse complement strand
CGAATTTCTCTTACTAATCCATATTGCTTTGCATTAAGAAAAGCAGGTAATACAAAACAAAAAATCCTGTTTCTATATAGTTCTTAATAGTTTTAAACATTTTCCATTGTCCTAATTGGAAAGGTACAAATAAAGTGTTTTTCTGATGTTGCAGAGAATATGTGTTTTTTGCTGCTTAAACAGGATAGGTGAATTCACTCTTTTTCTCTCACTGTTGCAATTCTCCTGGCAGAGGAATTGAGAAGAGAGTCCTGTAGGTGCCGATTTTCCTTCACAGTAGAGAAATCTGTGTTCTTAGGGGTTTGTAAGGAGTGAAACACGTAATATATGATATTGGCAAGGCGTTATCTTATTCAACTCCTCTGTCTAAACCTCATCTTCAGATTTGTTTCCAAAAGATCACAGGCAAGAAGTGGTTCTCCAGGAAGATGTGACATATAACCAAGTTTCCTCTCACCTAGATTTTCTAGGATTCTTTATAACTCATTAATGTGAATGTAGGGGACTGAATGCAAAAATCCTTACTCCAAATTTCTTGATTGAGAGCCACCATAGGGGCCACACCTCTGTCCTCATTTAATAGAACAGGGTGACCAGTTTCTCTGTTTATTTGTTCTTTTAAAATGCAGCCACATGGCAGTATTCAGAAGGTCAGTATTCAGAAGGGTGCCTTGGTAGAACAGTGGCAAAAACCCACAGTGTTTCAAGCTGTCCTGATGGTAAAAGATGGAAAAAAGAGGGCAGGCATCTCAAGTGTTCATTTATTGTCAGCACTAAGCTGTGCTCCTGACATTGGCTTTGAGGAGGAAATTATGACATTTAAAAGAATCTCCCAAGCTTTATAAAAAGCATGTGACTATCTATAAATATTGATCCAAAATGAGTGCAATGAATAATTTATAGTGAAATATACTTTCTTTGTCTTTCAGTTTTTAAAGCAGCTTGGATTTTTTTCCTTCTAAAAAATTATGGTTAGACAAGCACATTTTTTCCTCTGTCATTTTAGAGCCATCTCTTATTTTTAGAAAAAAATGTGTTATTTGCAAAAGATGTTTGAAGTTGGGAAGGAAAAAAAAGCAACAACAATGCACACATTACCAAACTGGAAACATATTGTAGATGTTCTAGTTTCAGGGAAAAATATAACACGATTTTTTTAAAGTTTACATAATTTGTTGTCATAATTTTGTTGTCTTTGGTGCACGTCCTCATTCTGCAGAATCATTTAAACGTTTCTAAGTTTACTTGAATAAAAAGAGGGATTTTGTTTGTTGGAACTAATGATTCCAACCGAAAATATACTCTTGTGTAATGAGAGCAAAATAAACAGGTGCACCCAGCATCATTCACAGTATGCCTGAGAAGGGGGCGGCCCATTTGGAAGATGAGTTAAATATTCCCAAACCTCACCAGGAGTTGGGCTCTAATTGATCACGATTCTGGTTCATTTTCAGAATGTCTATCAATATTTTCACAAGGGGTCAAAATGTCCTACTCTTCTTCCCCTTTTCTCTATACTCCTAGAAAAAGATTCATAGAAGTTAATGCCGCACAGTTTTCTTGGAAATGACATTGGTT
This sequence comes from Carlito syrichta, assembly GCF_000164805.1. Classification (NCBI taxonomy): domain Eukaryota; kingdom Metazoa; phylum Chordata; class Mammalia; order Primates; family Tarsiidae; genus Carlito; species Carlito syrichta. Next base: position 427,353 of record NW_007255984.1, on the reverse strand, counting down.
GTTAAATTTATTGAGTTTTTAATATGGCTCTAAATCTGTTTAGATAAAAAGAGTTTCTTTTCTTTCTTTTTTCTTTTCTGTTGAGCTTGCCATCTCAGAAACATTTAGTTTTGTTGTTGTTGTCCTTTCAAAATTTTATTAGTTTTTCATTGGACTCATGATGGAAATGAAGACAAGAAGAAAGAAAGAATGAACTATTGAGTCTAAAAATTGACTGTTTGGGAAGACTTTGACCTTTGTATGTTTTTTACACCATGATGCAGAGATTTTATTTCGTTTACTTCCTTGGGCTCACCAGAGGTGTTGTGAACACCAGTGACTTGTAAAATAATGTTCAGAAATGCATTCACATGTCCCCTAAAATCTAGAAATTGTCACTACTATTTTTCTAAAGCCTCCTTATAGACATTAGGTAAATTTTATTTCCTCAAAAGGAAAGCATACATTTCTTCCATCAAATTTGATAGAGTACAAATCTGACATGCTATGTATGAAATAACCAAACAGGAATTCTATTTTGATACTTCAGAATGTATGCTGATACTAAGTTCCTCCTCTGTCCCAGAGAGATAGTATGGTGGTATGCTAGAATGAACCAAGGTTTTGAAATCATAGCAGAACTAGATTCAAATTTAGATTCTGCACTGGTTGACTATGAACCTGAGCAAGCAACTTAACCTCTTTAATACTGCTTCCTCATTTGTAAAAGAATTGCAGTAATACCAATGATGATGATGTCAAAAGTCTCATAAAGTTGTCCTGAAGATTAGATGAGAGAGCATATTTGACAAACCTGGTACTGAAAAGCTCCTAAATGAATACCTTTCACTTCTCTCCCTGATCTGTACAGTAGCCTCCTAAACATCCTCCAGTAGTTCCACCTCAAACATATTTTGGAAAGCAATATCTCCCTGAAATAGGTATCTTACTTTCAGATTTCTAGTTTCTTATAGAACAAGTCTAAGCTTCTTAAATGATGTTTGAAATTCCCATAATATGGCCCAGTCTTCCTGTCCCGGCCCGTCTCACTCTCCCTCATGTACCTGTGTCCCAGGCCAATCGATGTGCTATGTGTTTCTTCTGAGTCTCACTTTCTTTTGACTGCTTCAGCTCTTTGGCGAATTTCCCTGGTCAGGATTAATTTCTCTGTCTTATTTAATCCCATAGCATTTTGTTGACATCTCGCCCAGATCATCTGACTTGGGTTAGACCCTGTCTCTCCCATGCACCATATTGGTAATTCCTTAGGTCAGAAACAGAATCTTTGACCTCTTGGTATAGAGCTACTCAGTACCTGGCATGTGTGCCATCAGTTTCACACTGCGACATAACAAGTATACCTTTAGGTAAAGTGACCATATAATTTATCATCTGAATTGGGACACTTGTCCAAGAAAGATGCTAGACTCGATGAATGCTGGAACCACAGCAAGTTGGGTAGTCTATAACTCAGAGGTGAGAATAAGACTAAAAACAAATTAATATTGGTACTCAGTATTCTAGCACATTTCAAAAACCAATGGATTCACCATAGCACACATCAGTTACTCAGTCCCTCAGTTCTTAGTTTTGATTCTACCTCTTTTCAGGCTACTGCTTTCAGGGTGGTGACCTGCCTCATGGTCTATAGATAGTGAGTGATTTTCTTTATTTTTCTTAATCCCACAGGCTTGCTGGCAACACACTAAAGAAAGCCTGCTTCCCAATAGTGGGTTGAACTTAAATCTATGTTTGAAGAATGGAGTAGTCATTTTAAGGGTTTAAAAAGCTGAGTCAGTGTCAACAGGATGTTCACAGCTGATTTAAATCTAAGCAGTCTAGTTATTCATAGGGAAGAAACTGATTTAGAAAAGCACCTGATGGGTGATATATTTGATAAATGATTGAATTTAAGAAATAATTATAGTACACATACAACATATTTAGTGAGGTCCATTGGTCCCAGAATGCTTCAATGTATGACACATCAGCCATGGGTGGAATCTTCAACATTCCCTTTCATAATGTTTGTGGCAGCAGAGTAAGCTGTCTTTGCCTACATTATTTAAGTTTTAGCAATAAGTTTGAGGGTGACTACTTGATGGAATGATTTGTAAGTTAAGAAAAGTTATATTTGAGAACCAAGCATTAGGCTTTAAAAAATGTATTAGTCTTCCCTATGTTAATTTTGTTCTTACTAAGAAAAAATATTCTAACACTAATTCCATTATTTTTAATGAATTGATTGTTTCTAAATGTTGTGAAGCAGGAGCAAATCATACATTAAGAATCTCTGTTACTTGTATACACTCATTACAGAATGACAATGTGACAATTCAACAATGCTATTTGTACCATATTTGTATAATGTCTATACCCCATGCATGGATGTATTGTTTGCATGGAAAGTTTGAACATCAAACAACATTAACATTTTTTCTTAGCTGTCTGCTCTAACAGAGGCAAGCCTAAAGGACATAAATGCCACATCCCTCAGACAATTGTGTGAATAATTCTCCCTGGGTCCATTGCTTCTGGGTTTTGGCCTTGGTTCCCGGTGTTCACAGCATTAAGAGGGTTAAAGGTTCCGGCATGGTGAATTTATTGTTGACATCTCACAATCCTTAAAGGCAGGATCACTAATGGGTGACCTTGGGGTTCGACCATTCCAGACCCGAGAAGATCAAGTCTCACCCCCTCCTGCAAGTGCAATGACCCCTCTATTCTCACTCTCCCTGGCCTAACCTTTAACTCACTGATCTTTGACCAAAGTATTAAGCAAACACCTGCTTGGGTCTGTGGTCAAAGACTGTGGACTTGAAGATCTACCATAATTTCATGTGAATAAGCTGTGGTAATAATAATGAAATATAGAGCAGATTCGTGGACATGCTTACAGTAAGTAATTATATTTTTACTGACCACATACAACATAGATTCTGTAACAACCCATGTATACAGTGAATCAATGTTAATCAAGTTGACCAGAGTATTAATGGATTGTCAGTGGATACACTAAGGCTTCTGTTATTTGCATTAACACTGACAATAGTGCAGCAATATTTATTCCCTATTACTGAAGGAGGCCAAGCCTAAAATTAAGTTTAGAATACCTTAGATTTACCATTGACAGTAATGCAAAATGCATTAATGCTTAACAGAGGTACCAGGGATCATTTGAATGATTAGATGAAAAAAAAAAAATGGTGAGTTCAGCTGAGATAAATTTTGTGCTTTAGGAGAAAGGAGGACTGGTGCACTGAAAATGACTCTGAATACTTAAATAAAAAGAAGAAGAAGTAGACTGCTTTTTGTTGCCCTGAATTAAATTGTTCCACTGATATTTTGTAAACACAGACTCATATGATAGGGTGAGACATCTGAGAATATGAAATTACACCAACAAAATTTTCTACAAAAGACCAAGGAAGTCTTTCACTATGAAGAATAAAGTATTATTTTTTTAAAAAGACATAATTTGCTGGTTTTCATTAATCTGGTACAAATTGTTAGGGCTCATCTTTACAAAATTAGATGAATTTTTTACAAATAATTTACACCAAAGTGTTTAGAGTTAACTACTGCTTATCTAAATATTTTAGAAATCAATTATATGTTTCTGACATATAACTTTTACTCCCTACTTAGAAACCTTTAATTAATTGTTGTGTTTTAGCAAATGAATACATACACCTCCACTCAGCCAGAGCACCAGCTTCACAAATATTCAACACCAAAATGCAATTATATGATGTACAGGAGAAACTTTAGACTTCATCACATATTTGCAGATTTTTAATTACACCATAATGTACAAACTTTGAATGAAATAATTAATAGTTCTGCAGAATACTATGACATCAATCCAGATTTTTTTCTCTAAATTAAAAATTGATAGTGCTTTTATTGATCTATATAGAACTCTATTTTGTCCTATTTCCCCTTTGATTTGGGGACAGTGTGTCACTTTTTTCTGATTTTAACTGGGTCCCATAAAGTGAAGCTGTTCTCACAGCCCTCCACTCTAATTCATACTGATTACTCTTTGGTTAGACCGGGCAAGGTAAAAACTATTTACAGATGAGGACACTGAAAACTCTGATTTACAGACAAGGAAACTGAAAAAGAAGTTATACAGCTAGTATCTCTGTAGGGCTGAGATTCAAATCCAGGCAATCTGATCCCAAAGTTTTTCTTGTCACCACTATTCCAACTGCCTTGCAACACAAATAATCAATCCCTTTATAAGGCCATGTAACTTGGTTTCTACTTCCCGTGCTGCCTTATTTGACATTGCCATAGATTCAGTTGGGCATCTGTCAGTTTCCTCTATAATTTCTGTAGACCAGCCGGGCTCGGTGGCTCAGCCTGTAATCCTGCGCCTTTGGGAGGCTGAGGTGAGTGGATTGCCTGAGCCCGCGGGTTCGAGACCCGCCTGCGCAGTGAGACCTCAACTCTATAATAAATCAAAAAATCAACCGGGCATGGTAGCGCGCACCTGTAGTTCCTGCTACTTGGAAGGCTGAGGCGGAAGGATCGCCAGAGCCCAGCAGGTCGAGGCTGCGGTGGCTGGGAGCGGCCACTGCACTCCAGTCTGGGTGACAGAGTGAGACTCCCAACTCAAAAAAAAAAAATTTCTGTAGACCAAAGATTAAACTTCACTTATCATCACTTTCCCCAAGCCTGGGACTAAGCAGTCATCTAAAATATATATGAATAAATAAAAACTACAATAAAAATGTACATAAAGTATAAAAATAAATTTTTTTAGCCAGTGTAACTTACGTATGGTATCTGTGCACATTATGTTGGTTTCTGAGTCTATAGAAGAAATTTTGTTAATAAAATATCTTCCCCCTAATAAACTATCAGGGTTTCCTTGACCAAAACTCATGGAAATATAAAAAACTGGTTCTTGATTAATTTGGTGGGTGCTTTGGGCATGTGTACGCTTCCTCTTCTGGCAAACACATTGTCTAAAACAACCTGGATAAAGATGTTTACATGGATCTTTCTGCTTCTGAATTACTTGGCCTGAAAATGAAGTAATCTGAAAGCTAGGAGTTCTCATGCATAAAACATAAATGCCAAATAAGTTAACTTGCTTAATTAAAAGAAGAATGCACATGGGTGTGATTAGATGGCATAGTTAAAAATGGTTTTCTGATAAATTTTAAGAAAACTCTGGGAAAACTGTTTTACCTTGCTCACTTTATTTCAAAAGCTCAACCTATAGGTCCTGAGTTTCACATTTCAAAAAAAGACTTTAAAATTGATGTGAAAATTATTAGAGGCTTGAACAAGAAGAGAAAAATAGGGAGGTGAAAGTCATATTCATGTATTTCCTTTGTTGTAGGTGGTGATTAAACCATGGTGTCTGGTTCACCATAGTGACGCATTATAAACCGATGACTGGCAAAAATCAAGAGTCTGAAGAGGGATATTGTGAGTTATATGCTGAAGCCGAAATGCACTTGTTCTTACACTCCACTTTACTTCTATGAGAAAAATTTCATAAGCAAATTTCTGCCCCAATATTATATACTGATTCCTCTTTTCCCCATAGATGGTCATTATTAGTGAAATGATTCAAGCTATTTTAAAAAAATATACTGTTAATTAGATGAAATTGTTATGAATACTATAGTAGAAGCCTAAATATCTTTAGTTAGAACTCCTCATGGGAAGATACAAATGCAATTTCTTTTCTGGAGAAAAAGGATTTTAGGAATAGGGCTATGGATGGGAGAAAAAATATAATCTTTGCTTTTTACAAGTGGCTTCAGAAACATAAACGGTTCTGAGTTTTCAAATTAGAAATTATTAAAAGAAACCAACAATCGAAAGCTTTCTTAATGGCTACTTATGTATAATGTGTATGTAGACATATATAAATCTTTTAAAGGATTGTAGCACAGAGTTTTCAAAGAGAAATTCAAAGGTATATGAATGGTTTGAAAAGAGCATTCCTGAATGAAAAATGTGCATCAGTCAAAAGCATCAATAAATACGTCTTTTTCATATGCAAATGAAAGTTTCTAAAGTAAAGGAGGCATTGTTTTATAAATAGTGAGATAATATTCTTGAAAAAGGTTACCAGTGATTATATAAGTTATCTCCTTCATAAAGAAATTTAGAGCTCACAGTTGCTCTTTTCATTAAAATGGGCTTCACATTCAGACTCATGCTGAAAGCCAAACTCTGAATTTTAATTAGAGATAATAAATAATTATATCACTTAGGAAACTGAAAGTATTAAAGGCTGCTAGTAACACACTACTGTATTTGAATGGTGGGTAGTGATACACAAATCACATTAAAAGCAGTAAGTGGTAGGTGGAAAATTGACTATAAATGTGGATAAATTCTAATGCTAACCAGATTAAAAAGGAAGTGAGCGTTGGGCCAGTTATTATTTGGGGTCCATAAGAGCTCAACTCCTTACTTTGAGATGATTATTGCATTCCTCACTCCCCAAACAAGATGGTTACTCTTTTTAATTTTTGATAAAGGGAAGGAAGGGGGGTGGGATCAGCTGTAATTTATATATCTCCTCCAATGAGAAAGACAAACTTTTTTTTCCTAACCTTCCCCCTACCCTCTGCTTTTGTCTCCCCCCCAACATTGTTAAGAAGGCGCATTGACATTTTGAGAGAAATTACTACCCCAGAGTCAAGGGCAGAAAAAAATGGAGAGACAGACTTCCCCAACCTACACAGCCCAGAGGGACCAGCTGACACGTAGAAAGCAGAGACTCAAGCCATTAGAGCTGGGATTGGGGCTGACACTGACCTGCGCCGCCACCCGGCATTGTCCCACCATCTGCACAAATGTGAACTTTGCCTCCAAAACTTGGCTTCTCAATTAACATGTCCAGCTGGGGGAGAATTCCATCATTTCCTTAATATCCTTATTGCCACTGGCCTGACATATTAATATTAAAAATATCTGCGCACAGATCAAGGATTTTCTTAAGCACTTCTGTTTTTATTGCAGATAATAGGCAGGAGGTGAAAGCAGACACAATATAATTTGAAAAGCATAACCCTGATTAGGCACTGATTGGAACGCTGTTATACCTTACATTTAAAACCTTTTTATTATTAGAACTAGCTGTCAAAACCAGGCACTGAATCTCCTATGAAATAAATGCAAGGGCATGTGACGCTTCTCTACTTCAGTGCAAATAAATTTATAGTTCAAAGTGCCATTTTCTTTGAATATGTCCTTAAGTATCAGAGAACTGTCATGTGCATTGCTGAGGTGTTTGTAAAGATGTGTCATCTGGCTTTAATTTGTTCTCTTTTAATAGATGCCTATCATCATTCTCAGTTATTGTTCATTTTAATGTGTTATACATTGACATGGTAAAGAAAACCATAGTATCACTATTCGATGACAAATAGACAATATTTGTTAGGGTGAGGAGGTAGAGGAGTTATTATACCTCTAATCTTAAGAAATAGAAATTTGAAAGGAACACTGACTTTCATATAATCTCAAAGTTAGTAGGGGTCATCAGAAGGCTCTTAGATAAAGGTTTGGTTCCTGAAGTCTCATCATCAGAGTGCAAATCTGGACTCTTCTAAATTAGCTGTATAATCTTCAGCAAATTAAATAACCCCCTTAACTGTCAGTTTTCTCATCTTTAGAAACGAATCATTCCTAGCTTAGGGTGTCCTTGGGAAAATTAATTGAGAAGATACATGGAAAGCATCCATGGAATACCTGGCAAACAAGAGCCACAAGACACACTACCTATCATTTCGTTATTTAGTTGTGTTCTAACAATATCACTAAGTTGTTTTCAAAAATACATGTTGTGACAAGGATATTCCTAGCTCCTCTGGTCAACATTTTGCACAGTTTTACCTGTTAGAAATCTCCTTGTCATATTCTTATGCTCCTTAGGTCTATATCAACCTTTCATCTTGTTCTGTCCTGGACGTCACAGAGAACCACGCTAAGGCTGTTTCTGTCCTGCTCTCCTTAAAGCACTCGGTGTCCTCCTTACAGCACAATGCTGCTTTAAGCCAATTTCCCAAGCTCCTTAACTCCTCATATCACCCACACCCAAACTCCCCACCATTAAGAACTGCCCAGCCCAACATTGACCCTCAGTGCCTCAGATTTTTCTGCAAAGCAAGCTGCCTTGAGCAGAAGAGGTTGGACCATGTAGTGGTGATAGCCAGGGCTTTGCAGCCAGTGAGTTGGGGTCAAGTATGGTTTTCACCAAGTTCTGTCTGTGAGACATAGGCAGGTGGGTTAACTTTCAGAGCTTCGGGTTCATCATCTGTAAAGTGGGGATAATGCTTCCATCCTTGCTTTCTTGCCAGAAGGATGGAAGGTGAATACTCCCCCACCCCCTGAAAATAGTTGATCAACTCATGAGAGCTGTTACTCTGAGTCACATGCTTGTCAGTATCATGCTTCTCTATCACTTTTGAACAATGACACAGTTTATTCTTTTTGTGTCTCAATGATAACAAGCTACATATGGTGTAAATTAGCTCTTAGCTGGAAAGGAGATGTTGACCTTCGAATGCTGCACATGGTGAAGCAGTAGGAAAGAACAAGAGAAACTCTAGTAGGAGGACGTTTACTTGCAGACGGATTCTACACAATACATCTTAGGTCTGACCCAAATAACAGTCGTGGGCATCCTGGGGATGCTGATCGAGGCCACACAAAGGCAGTGTTTTGCAAAGAAAATGAAATCAAAGCTAGGTAGCCTTTATAGTGAAACTGTAAGCCAGAGACCTGGGGATCTAGAAAAGAGTGACTCAGTGGGAGAGGAACCTGGACAAGAAGGTTCTAGTGGGCAAGTCTGCAGCCAGGAGAGAAACTCTCAGGCTACAGAAAACTTTCTGAGGTGCAGATAGTAGCTGTAGATGCCATTTATGGGAATCTCAGCCAGGAAGTGGAGAGAAAACTACCAAGGTCACTGACCAGCATATGATGTGATCTGAATCATCTGGCCTATTTGGGCCTCCTCTCAATCTCTGTTAATGGACTGACACCCCCCCCACCCACTACCTTCCCACCAGGGGAACAGGATGTAGAAAAATGAAGCTGAAGTGAAAACTGAATACAAACCATCTTGAGCTAATTACTGACCTCCGTCCAACTTGTTTCACCTGTCTCAGTTTTTTGACCTCTTCTCTAGTTGGAATATTTGGGAAATCCTGTGGATTCCTTTTCAATGTGCGGAAAAACTAGCTATAATACCATTATTTTGTTCAAAACATAATCACAGGGTGTTACTCTGAAGAACATTATATTTTTGTGGATTTTGATTCAGTGGGATTCTGTTACTTCAGAGTAGTTATTATCGTGTGTAGTTTTGTTCCTAATTGTGTTTGTGGAGTATTTATTTCATTATCTGAGATAATTGTGTTGTTCCTTCTAGTATACGTTGAATAAAGATTATACCTTAGCACTTACCTTTACCATTGTTCTGTTGATGACCAAACACCATTTGCATATATGAATATACTGATGAAGTATAATTTATTTACAGGCATATCTGTTGGATTTTCCACATGTGCACATCTATCTACACTTCTCTCATCATGATTTGCACAGAAATTCAGACAAACAGAAATTCTATTATCCATGTTTCAGGAGTAGCTATGGAAAAAAAATATGAGTTCTTTCTAAACGCTAGAACAAGTTTGTGCTATAGTCGAGAAAACAGAAGAAGAAGGTGGGAAACAAATGTTGGCCAAACACCTACTATGTGCCACGTAACATGCTAGACTATTTTATTTATACAATTTTGACTTAATTCTTATAACAACCTTAAGATACAAATATTGTTATCCTCATAAGGAAGCAGAATCTTGGAGGTAATTCACTAAAGGCTGTTCAGTTTGACCATGACATTGAACTCAAGCCTATCTTATTTCAAAACTTACTGTCATTCCATTACAGTCAACTGTTTGCTTAGAAAACCAAACAACTGGCCAGAGATATACAAAACTCCAACACATAGTAATGAACCCTAACTAACCTGCGTAGCTGGAAAGAAATATATATGCAGCCTATATAAAATCCCTAGCTCATACTGTCTTTATCTGGCTAAGTAACCCTGAGCAGTTTACTGTTCTTGTTGAGACCCAATTTCATTTGCTGTAAAATGTGGAGTTTGGGCTAAATTATTCCCAATGTCCCCTCATCTCGAATCCACCATAGTTTGTTCATTACAACCCATGGTTCTAGCACAGGTGTGTATGCCCCTTGCTCCCTGGAAATTTCTGAACATGGTGTGTGGGTTTACTTCTGTGTGACACGCAGCTTACTGAAAGTGAATCTGACCATGTTAGCGATACACACTGAGTTTCATTCCACAATGGTCACTAATGATCCCTAATCAAGACACAATCTGAAAGGTAAACAAACCAACAGCTCCTTTGTTTTTGTGAAGTGAGAACTAAGGATTATTGATTATTCTTCTGACCCAAGACGGATCTGTATAGATCTGGAGAAGATTGATGGCTCTTTTGATCTGAGGATAAGCTTAGCCTGAAAACACAATTCCATACTGGAGCTGTGCTGTCTGTGCAGCACCTGACGGGGGCTTGGCCAGGTTCTCCTATGATGTATACAATTATATACATGTGTGTATATATATGTATATATACACCTTTCAGCGGTTCATAAACACATTTGGTGTATTTATCCACAATTTCCCCTAGTAAGGCTACATTTGTCTAATAAGAAGCATTATACTGCAATATTTTACTATCCAGAAGAGTTGACTACATGGTAGTTCAACTGTGTCGCTAGAATTTGAGAGGTGTGGCAGACAGGGATGGAGAGGGAAAGGGGGTGAACATTCTCCATTCACTGGAGAAAATAGTCCTCTATGCTGTGGAGTGTTTTTTGCCAGGAGGGGGCATTGCTTAAGATTTTAAAAATGATCTTTGATTCATAGTGGCCATGCTAGACACAATTTAGTTGTGGATCCACCATGTCTCTCTCCCAGCCTGCCATGCTGCCAAGGCCCTTGAAATAATTTGGAAAAGGATAGCTGCGTCAGCTCAAATACTCTGATTTTTTTGTGTTGGGAGCATTGAATATCCAAAAATAATAAATGTGTAATGTGATGGATATGCTAATTACCCTGATCTACTCACATTGAATGTATTGCAACATTACTATGTTCTTTATAAATATGTACATTTATTATGTATCAATTTTTTTTCTAAATAAAATTTTTCAAAGACCTCTGAACCCTAATCCCCCTCCCAACCTCTCCCCTTATTGATGTCTATTATTTCCATCTTTGTGTCCATTTGGCTCCCACATATGAGTGAGAACATGCAGTACTTGGTTTACTGTTTCTGAGTCAGTTCACTTAGCATAACGGTCTCCAGCTCCATCCATGTTGCTGCAAAGAACATGATTTTATTCTTTTTTATGACTGTATTGTATTCCTTGGCATACACATACCACATTTTCTTTGTGAAGTCAACTATTAATGGGCACTTAGGCTGGTTCCATGTTGTTGCTATCGTGAATAGTGCTGCAATTAACATATGAGTACAGGTAAAAGTTCAGAAATTACTTATCAGGTACAGTGTTCACTGTCTTGGAAATGGGTTACCTGAGACCCAATCTCCATCACTGCACAATATGTCCATGTAACAAACATGCATATGTAGTCCCTGAATCTAAAACAAAAATTAGGGAAAAAGGAATTTAATACATCCCTCTTGATTAATTAATTATAAATGAAATGGGAAGATATTTAGAATATTGTTATTAAATGCACAAAATATGTATATAAAGATAAAAATCTATTAGATATAGTAATTAATATCTAGATAACTTCAACTAAACTTTGGATAATATACCTTTAAAAGGCCTCTGGCAGTTCTGGCAATTGCTCAGTAACCTTTTCCAGGGGCCAGGAAGGTAAGCCTTGGTTGCTGAGCTATTTAGAAATCTGATTACTGTCTCCATGTGTATAACCTATGTCTAAGTCATTTGAGCAGTTATTATGAAATGAAGTAAGAGAAGACTGTTCTTTACAGCACACCAGAATACTTAAATTTTGCCTATATTTGTTTCATAGTTTTGAAATGTAAAAATAAGCCAAGAATGCACAAAATTAGAATACACACACACACACACACACACACACACACACACACACACACACTGCGTGCGTGGTTAGGAAATTAAAAGGGGTAGCCTTGTGTTAGAGGCGTTATTTGGACAGCTCAGTCATGGTTCCTGATATTGTGAGGGTCCCTTCTCCTGCTCCTTTTTTCCCCTCCCAACTTATTGGCTGTCATCAGAATGTCCTCAGGCTTATTTTATAATCCTGAGAAACAGTAACCCTGTGTCCACAGTCTGGTGGGATTCCCCACTGATGCTTATAGTAGCTGCTTCTCAACAGAAACCCAGGCCTGCTAGTCAGGCTGCTCAGCAGAGGTCAGATTTGATCACCCAGGGGTTGTCAGGGGTGACTGGAGTTAGATCACTTACAAATATATAATGTGATACACCTTCCATAAGGCGTCTGGACTGACAGACTGTTTTGTCTGTCAGAACAATTGTAGGGAAATATTTTCAACTTTGCAATATGGCCAAACATACTAGTCTGAAGCATATGTTTGGTTGACCTGGTTTACAAAGTGGGTCCAGCCTCACCAGGGAGGAAAAGCACTATTCTTTCTTTCAAAATATTTCTCATGTACTTCTTTTTGGTCTTTCTTTTAGTTGTCACTACTTTCCAAAATTTTCAGAGGTGACTAGTGAGCATAAATCATGAATGGCAATAAATCATGAATGCCAAATAAAAAAAAAAAAAAGTGGTTGAGTGCATTGGCTCATGACTGTAATCCCAATACTTTGGGAGGCCGAGGCAAGAGTATTGCCTGAGCCCGGGGGTTTGAGACCAGACTGGGCAACTTGGCGAGACCTCATCTCTACAATACATCAAAAATTAACCAGGTGTAGTAGTGCTCGCCTGAGTTCCAGCAACTTGGAAGGCTGAAGTAGAAGGATTGCCTGAGACCAGGAGTTGAGGCTGCAGCCATGAGTGTGGCACTGCAGTCTAGCCTCGATGACAGAGTGAGACTGACTCAAAAAAAAGAAAAAAGTCAAATCAAAGGGAAAAGAAGAGAATATGTTACCAAGGATGAGGAAAGTTACAGTAATAGAGCCCAAAACTTTGTGAGCTTCCTAATGACCAAGGCAAGGAAATAAGTTTGATTGACTCTCTTCAATAAAAAAAAAAGTCTGTCATCTCATAATGAGAAGAATTATATCTCCCTGGCCTTTTTATAAAATAAAATAAAAATAGGAGGAGGCAGGGAACGAATTATGTAAGGGATGTTGGGCAACTGGTGTCTTCAATATAACTTGAATAGTTACCACTATAAACTGGTTGAGTCCATTGGCACCCCAGTTTTTCAGGAGCAACTTCTCCAGTGAGAACAATCACCTCCCTGTGGAACAGTTTCATGGGTGCTGGAAAGTCTCTTTGCTCCTTACTCCCCAGTTTATTTATTTAGTATATACAGTATCTGCAAACTGTAGACTCTAGGCCATATCCAACCTACTTCCTGTTTTTATACATAGAGTCTCATCAAAACACAGCCTGCTCATGTCTTTACATATTATCTATGTCTGCTTTTGAGCTACCATGACAGATTCAAGCAACAGACACTGTATAGCCTGCAAAGCATAAGATAATTACAATCTGACTCTTTACAGAAAAATTTGCCCATGCCTGATCTAGAGAAGGACCTAACAAATCTGTCATTAGAACAAACAATTACCTGCTTAAATTCAGTTATCCTGGGAGAGGTAACACAAAATCATTATAGGCTATTAAAAACTTTGTGCAAATGAATCTTTGCATAGTTATATATGCCAGTTACCTGAATGAAGGGAATAAAGGAAACAGGAGCCAGGGCAAGTAGGTTTTGTTTAGGACTGTGGTCAAAAGAAGTGACTGAGAGCATGAGGCATTTGCAGGGCAGATAAGCCTGGTTGAAGTGTCCCAGTGGAGGACTCTGGAAGATCAGTAAACAAAATGGTGGCTGTAGATGGCACTGGGGTGAAGGGCAAGGGTGAGGCCAGGCATGGCTTGGGGAAAATGTGCGTGTGAAAGAGAAGACAAGGATGCACTTCCTTTGTGAATTTGACCTAAGACTAACTTTATGGAGGTGCAGAGTGTGGAGCTCTACAACCTCCACTGGTTCTCCAATTAGCACAGGATGACCCATTCACTATCCACTTACAGGAAGTTACCCAAAGAAATATCCTAAACTAACAAACATGGGGAGCTAATAATGAACGTGACAGCTTTAGTATTCAATGTGGGCTTATAGGTCACATTCTGCTTAGTTTTTAAACATGTATATAAAATTTACCCCCCAATATCAGCAGAACTAGAGATAGTTTTACTAGTTTATGGGTATATTCCATGTCAGGACTAGCCATCTTAACTGTGCTCTATTTGTAAAATTAACTAGAGATACAAATAAAATTGAAAAATATTAAATGAGATTAAAAGAATTTTTCCACTTACATTTTACATTTCTTACGTATCACAAACATTGAAAATTTGGGTTTTATGACTTTCTTCCAAAAAGCAGATAAAAAAGTTCACAGTATTGAAATATATTTTATATTTAGATATAAAATATATATTAGATATAGATACATATATCTGGGATTTCAATTGAGAGAACTCTGTCTTTCTATCTAAGACCTTTCTGGCCTCCATACTCAGTTGATTTAAAATGTGTGAAATATATAGGATCACTTTCTGCATTTAATTAGGGAGGAAGAAAATCTCATTCTGATATACTGAATATCATGAACATACTTTTGCTTAACAAAACTTCCTGTTGAAATAGATTTTCTTTGTCAATGTGAAAATCTTTTCTTTTAAAAATTATCTTTATAAAAAAAGAAACTATTATCAGCATTTTTTTCAATTTTATTGAATTTAAAATCGAATCATAAAAAAGTAAAGACTCTGATACAAACTTAGTGGAAAATTAATGTGTTCATTGAGCTCTTCCATATTGCATGCATTTTTAGCTGCTGGAAAGGAGAAAAGTTTAAGAAATTAGTTATTCTCTCAGGGCCTTTAAAGCAGTAAGGGAAATCAGGCCAATGAAACTAAAACCAGAAAGTCAATGATTGCTAAATTGAGTAATACCTACCATAAGTTCAGTAAAAATCCAAGATTTGGGATAAAGCTGTTGGAAATAAAATTATGGAGGACTCAAGACTAAACATCATCATGGATAACAGAAACACGCTGTTAAATGGTGAATATTAATGATTCATATAATCTACCCATTGTAGAAAAATGAACTCTTCTAGAAATAAATCAATAAATATGCCAGGTGCAGTGGCTCATGCCTGTAATATTTGGGAGGCAGAGGCAAGAGGATTACCTGAACCCACATGTTCAAGATTTGCCTGGTCAACTAGGCAAGACCTCATGTCTACAATAAATCAAAAAATTAGCCAGGCGTGGTGGCATGTGCCTGTAGTTCCAGCTACATGGAAGGCTGAGGCAGAAGGATTGCCTGAGCCCAGCATTTCAAGGCTGCGGTGGCCGTGAACATGCCACTGCACTCCAACCTGGGTGACAGAGTGGGAAAAATTAAATAAATCAAGAAATAATGTATTTCTCAAAAATGTTACATTATTGAAAACAATTTTTAAATATATTAGAAAGCAAAATATTGATCTTTTTACATAATCAGTTTTTAAATAAAAAGGATGATTTCTTTCCAACTCCTGGAGAAATACACAGAATTTAAGGTATCATGAACAATAAGGTAATTTCTTAGACAATGAGCTAAGAGAATGCTGTGCTAATATGTGGCCGGTCTCATTTTGCAGCTTAAGGGCAAGGATTTTGTTGTTGTTTGTTCTGTTCTGTCCATTTCTATATTTTCATGGCCTAGAATAGTCCCTGGCCCAAAGTAGGAACTCAATAAATATTTATTGAATGGATCAAGGCAGAAAAATATGTAAGAAGGAAGTATTATGAAACATAAGTTGCCATAGAAATGCAGAATGGAAACAAAGGCAAATGAGTCATCCGTTTCCTTCAATGAAAACCTTCTCCTTCCTAGTAATACTGTTTTTCCACACAAGTAGTGTATATTAGTGTAGACTGGAGAAGTTATTACCACCTCCCTTCTAAATACTTAAAATCATGGATAAGAAACACAAATTACCTGTTTTTAATTTGATGCTTAATACAGAGGACTAATATTCAAGCAAATATCTGTACTGAGGTAGGAATTTTTGCATTTAAAAATAAAATTGTTTTTTGGAACTCCAAGTCTTTTGAGATCTTAACCAGTGACATTAATTTTGAAATTGCATTTTTAAAAAATCTCCATTCACAAATATAATAAACGGAAACTTTCAACCTTCACTTTTGAACCAGGAGGCTGAAACAAATTGTTTGAAAAGGGTGTCAAGGACTATGCTTATGAACAACTGGAAATCAATGAACAGAAGTACAAAGCTGTGTGCTGTACAATACCTTGCATGGGGTTGAAGGTAGAACAGAGCTCAAAGTAGAAAGAGTGTTTTAGGGAAAGAACACAGTGCATTCTTTGCACTTCACCTATCCCCAAACTGTGTTTTATGCCACAGATGTTCATTAAAATATCTAAATAGGACCATATTCTATTTTTTATTCTTATTTTAATATAAGGAGATTCAATCAGTGCATTCCATTAAATTACAATAATGTTTCTTCATATTAGGAACTTGGAAGTTTCAAAAGCTTCAGCCTCTCTATTTTTCCTATAAAGTTTTCTTTTCTTTTTTTTTCCTTCTTAAATGAAATGTTATGTGATCAAAATAAGAAGGCTCCCATGAACTTTGTCTAGAGATATTAACCACCTGAAATAGCTATCTGACCATGTTGGAAATATGCAGATAATGAAGATGTCACTTAAAATGTACATGCATTTGGGATATGCAAAGGCAAGTAATATATGTATAACAATGATATCTTTGATCATGGAGAGAACTCAGAAATACAGGAACTGTGTCGAGGGTGGTTATCATCAGCCCATTTTCTATTCCCCGTGCACAAATCATTTCATGCATTCTACAAACCAAGCCCCGATGTTGGGCTTCAAAAGCAATTTCAGCAGCAAAATAAGGTGCTTTTCTTCAATTTTCAAGCCATTTGTACGAGGTTAGTGTTGTTTACCCACCTGGTACACTGATATTTACATACCCCTTTAAAGAAAATTGGTAGGTATGATTTATGGAGTACTGTAAGAGCACAATTTTCCATGTAGTGCACCTAATCTGAAAGGGCACTTGCAAAGGTCACTCTGGCCATACAAATACCAAGTCTTCTCTTTGGAATAAGTTAGGATATTCATTTTTCTTGGAAAATGTCAGCAGTACCCTACTCCAGGGGTTAGTTTATGCAGATAAATGCGTAAGCCTTTAATCTTATAGCAAAAATACTCTACACAAATGTAAAAGCAGTCCATCTATCACTGTTAAGACCTGTAATTTGTTTTTATTTAAATCTCAAGCCAGGGCGGAGTGGGCAACAGGACCGTTAACATGGTATCTCATACATAAGCTGAGATCAAGGCACATAAACACACTTAGACGCTCAACCCAGGTGGCTGGCACAGCGTGTGGCTGGCCCAGTCAGGACTCCCCGGCTGCTTCTGCACTTGCTCCTTTTGCAGCTAGAGGCTTCCTGTCCAACCCAGAGCATGGGAAATTGCCCAGTAAGTTTCCTCTCCCAGCCGGCATTTTCTCTGCTTGTGAAAAAGTGCTAGTCGAAATTTAGGTGAATACAACATCATTATTACTTTGTATTATTATTATTAACTTAAGGGTTCACTTCAATCCAAGGAGAGAAAAAACAACAAATTATGTCCTTTGTGAATTTATTTTCTTTTCCCAAAAGAACATTCCTGTTTAGAGAAAATCTCTCACATTTTCCCAAAGTAATCATCTCCAATCCTGAAATCTTTACAGTTGCAACTGACCAGAGAAAGAGTGTACAGGCAATTGTGTGTAATACATATTGGCACATTGTATACTCTTGCTTTTTCTTCCTGCTGTACAAAAGCTATTCTTGAAACTCAAGGTTTTTTTTCCCCAAATCACAGTTCTCTGAAAAACATTTTTTTCTAATATTAAATTTAGGAGATACGAATAAAAGGTAAAATATGATTGTGATTATTTACCTATATTTGTTTAAAAGGAGAGAAGAAAGTGGGAATGTCGGAAGAGATATTGTATCTGTTTACCCCATTGAGATTTTGCAAATGAGCATTTAGAATTTGCTGCCCAATGGCCTATCACAGAGTTTGAGTTTGAGCTTGCCTCAACACTGACATTGACTTCATCATCTCCATATTGTCAGAGGAAACAGAAATTATAAGCATCTATGAAAAAGACTTCCATTTGAAAATATGGACGTCAGAGTGGAGATGTAACACAATATGATAATGGCTGACACCATTTCATACTTTTCATGGAGAGAAAAGTGCAACAATGTACCACCTGAATTGGATTTGGGCATCATCCTAAAAATATGCATTCTTTCATTTTAAGAATTTAGTGGGATTGGTGATTTGATGAACATATATAGTTCTCTTTGTGCTAAGTTGTATTCAGTGACATTTGATAATTTTTGAATATCAAGATTTTTAAAAGACCATAACTGAACTTAGTAACCTAGGAGACAATTATATTGTGTCAACAGCAAAGAATTCCTAATCTCTAGGTGAGAAAATTAAACACAAATTCTCCAGCTCAGCATGTCAAACATTTTAGTAAAGGCACCATCCCTTGCAGTAAAGACAAACGTTTTATTTATTTATTTATTTATTTATTTATTTATTTTTGATTTGGAGTCTCACAGTCGCCCAGACTGGAGTGCAGCCACCGCAGCCTCAACCTGCTGGGCTCCAGCGATCCTTCCACCTCAGCCTTCTGAGTAGTCGAAACTACAGGCTACCAGGCCCGGCTAATTTTTTGATTTGTTGTAGAGATGAGGTCTCGCCTGCCCAGGCGGGTCTCGAACCCGCGGGCTAAGGCAATCCACTCACCTCAGCCTCCCAAAGGCGTGGGATTACAAGCTGAGCCACCGAGCCGGCGGAAGACAAACATTTTAGTACAGATACTGTTCCTGCACCTATAGTGCACACTATACTTCTCAACTTCTGATTCTTACCTCCAACTGCCTCTTCGCCATCTCCACTTTGAATTCTAAAATGCGAATCAAATTTGTCATATTCCAAAACAAAACTCCTTGATCTTCTGCTTCCAAACTTATTTCTGCCACCATATTCCCCACTTCACTGATGGCTCCATCCTTCCTGTTACTCAAGCCAAGAGCCAGAGAATTATCCTTAATTCCTTCCTTCCTCTCACACTCCATAATCCCATTGGGCAGCAAATCCTATAGGCTTGGACTTCAATCTGATCTCTTCTAGAAATTCCGTGGTTGAGGCAACATTGATGGAATTGGAGAGCATAAAGCTAAGTGAAGTCAACCAGGCACAGAAAGACAAAGACCTCAGGTTCTCACTTATATGTAGAATCTAAGACAATAGAACTAATAGAAGCAGAGTAATGTGGTGATTACAGAGGCTGAGAAGGTGGAGAAGGAGATGATGATCAAAGGGCACAAAATCTCAGGCAGGAGGAATATGTTGGGCTTTATTGATTTATTAGCTTAATTGCACAGCATGGTGAATACAGTTAATGATAAAATATTGTACATTTCAAAATTGCTGAGAACAAGTTTCAAATGGTCTCTCCACAAAAAATGTTATGTATATGAGGTCATAGATATGTTGATTTAATGATTCCATATTTTTCATAAATCATAGAATCATTTTGCACACAATACATTTATACAATTAAAAATTGTCAACTTACAGTGCCAAAAAATGTAAAAAAACTCTGATCCCTTCTAACCACCATTATAGCCAACATCCTGGTCCAAGTTTCACTTATACGCTTCTAAACAACGTTCTTAATTTCTATCCTTGCCCTCTACAATTTCTTCTTACCACAGCTGTAGGAGGGAGCCTTTTACATTATATATTGGATGATATTATGCCACTTTTTTGCTTAAAGTGCTTCAAAGCTTTCCTCAGAAATTTTCCGTGGGGCTCCAGAACTCCAAATGTGCTGTCTGTCCCTGCCCCACCCATGCCATCCACTCTCCCATCCATCATCAATCTCACTCAGCTCAAGTCACACCATCTTCTGGCAGTTCCTCAAGGGTGCCTCCAGGCCTTTGCCCTGACTGTTTCCTCTGCCTACAATCCCCTTTCCCTGGATGGAAACCTCAAACATCCCCTTCTCAGTCCCTGTGTCTCACTGCCACCTCCCTCCCCCGGCCCCCATGCCATTCTGCTATTCCCTGTCACCCTTCTCTGTGTATTTTATTCCCACAGCACGTATCACCATCTGACATAGCATATGGTTTACTAACTTTATTGTTTACTGCCTGTCTCCCCCCAGGAAAATATAAATCCCCAAGAGCAGGGATTTCTGCCTATTTTGTTTACTGCTGCATCCTCAGTGCCTAGAAGACGTTTAGCACAGGGTAGTTCTTCAAATATAAATATTTGACAGTAAAACTGACAAATGCCTTTAGCTCCTTGTGAGATGCCAATAATTTTATAGCTGTATTCTTTCACTGACAGAGTGTCCCCCAAAATGTATAAGCTTCAGGTCCCACGCAGTTACCTCTACACATTAATATTTCTTGAATAAAATCTATGAACTGGGTGGGAAATAAGAGACCAGACGTGGCCTCACGCCACTTCAGGCTAAGTTTGGTCACAGTATGACTGACTGAGTTAAGGTCTTGACCTTGAATGAGAAAGATCTTAGGGCAGAGAACCCTTAGTAGAGAGCAGGAAAGTGTGGGTTCAAATTCCATTTCTACTACTTAAAAATTGTGTAGTATTATGTAAACAAGTGGACAACTCTATGTTCCTCTGCCTTCTCTTCGATGAAATGGAACTGTGTAATAGCACCTAATACACTCTCACAGTTTTGTAGTGTGGATGACATGCGATAATGTCAAATTCTATAAAAATTCAGTGAGGTTGTACCTGTCATAGGTCTACTGAAATCACAGTAGGCCTCATGGAATCTTTCGTACATTGCATTGCACAGTGCTGGCCATGTCATAGCAGCAAATCCGTAGTGACCAAAATTACTGCACATGTTTCTTAGAGATAGACATGGATCCTACAGCGCAATGCTAAGAAACATGGTCTCCAGAATCATCATTATTTAGTATAATAAAATTAAATTTCACTGCCATCACATCTGCTATAGTTTTAAATGCTCAAATAAAGGTGACAAAAATAAGCACGAAGATATTTCACTGGCTTAGTTTAAGACAGGGTCAGCAGTTATGGCCCACAGTCAAATACCACCTACTACCCTGTTTGTGTACAACCCAAGACATATGTTTAGAAAAATAATCCAAAGAATAACACTTCGTGACATATAAACATTGTGTAAAGCTGAAATTTCAGTGTCTATTAATAAACTTTTATCAGAACATCACCCTGCATTCACATTCACACATTGTCTTGGTTTCTTTTGTGCTACAACAGTAGAAGTGAGTCTTTGAGATAGATAATTCATGGCTGACAAAACTCAAAATATTTACTATCTGACCCTCTTACAGAAAAAGTTGTCCAACCCTTGGTCTAAGAAACCTAGTGCCTCAATTTAATGGTAAACCTGGTTTTGTTTCTATTGCTTGTATAGTCCTATACATGGAGCGGCTACTTCTCTGAATCACTGCTAAGTATGTTGCCTGTGTCCAGGCTAGAAGATGTTCACAGAAGCAAGGCTCATGTTCATGGTCTCTTAGATGCTCATTTTCCCTTCATCTCCAGAATAAAATGCTAGACTATATTTTACATCTTCTTTTTTATTATTATATATATATTTTTTTATTTCAAAATTGTGGGGAACAGTTAAGGGTTAGGTATACAAATATTCACTGTGCAGGTACCCCTGTTGATGAGGTATGCCCCCCTCCCCAGACAGATATTGACTACCATTAATCCCACCTCCCTGCCAACCCTCCCTGTAGTTTCCCACACTGTCAATCCTTTTCCTATAGTATTACAGTAGTTGTTCAAGGTTCACCTATGAGTGAGAACATGCGATACTCAGATCTTTGTTTCTGTGAAAGATCATTCAGTATTATAAATTCTAATTCCATCCAGGTTGCTGCGAAATTCATGATTTTGTTCTTTTTTATGACTGCGTGTACATGCACCACATTTTTTGAATCCAGTCCTCTTTTGATAGGCAGCATGGTTGCTTCCAGGTTCTTGCTATTGTGAACAATGCTGTGATAAACATACGTGTGCAGGTATCTTTTCTGTAGAGTGATTTGTGTTCTTCAGGGTATATTCCCAGTCAGGGAATTGCGGGGTCATATGGGAGGTCAATATTTAGAGCTTTTAGGAATCTCCATACTGTTTTCCACAGAGGTGGCACTAGTTTGCACTCCCACCAACAGTGTAGAAGTGTTCCCTTTTCGCCACACCCTCTCCAGCAACTGTTATTTTTTGAGTTATTGATAATTGCCATTCTGACTGGAGTTATGTGTATCTCAGTGTGGTTTTGATTTGCATCTCCCTGATGATTAGTGAGGTTGAGCATTTCTGTTGGCTGCTCGAATGTCCTTTTTTGAGAAGTGTCTGTTCATATATTTTGCCCATTTTATAACGGGGTTGTTTTTTTTTTTTCTTTTCAGCACGTTTGAGTTCCTTGTAGATCTAAGATGTTAAGCCTTTGTCAGAGATGGCAAATACTTTTTCCCAGTCTGGAGGCTGTCTCCCTGCTCTCTTGATGGTTTCTTTGGCTTTGCAGAAGCTTGTCAGTTTCATGAGATCCCACTTGTCTATCTTATGTCTTTTGGCCTGTGGGTTTTGGGGTGTTTTCAGGAATTGGATGCCAGTTCCAATTTCCATGAGGGTATGTCCTTCATTTTCTAAGGTCCTTATGGTTTAAGGTTTTACATTTAGGTCTTTGATCCATTTAGAGTTAGTTTCTGTGTATGGGGATAGATAGGGGTCCTGTTTCAATCTTCTGTATGTGGTCAGCCAGTTTTCCCAGCACCATTTACTGAACAGGTTTTCCTCTCCCCAGTGGTAGGTGGTGGAGGCTTTGTCGAAGATGAGTTGGTTGAGAAATTGAGGTTTTGCTTTTGGAATCTCAATTCTATTCCATTGGTCTACATGCCTGTTCCTGTACCAATACCAAGCTGTTTTGATTATTGTAGCTTTATAGTAAAGTTTGAAGTCTGGTAATGTGATACCACCTGCTTTGGGTTTTTTTTGCTGAGGATTGTTCTGACTATTCTTGGTTGTTTGTGTTTCCATATGAATTCCTGTGTTGTTTTTTCTAGGTCTGAGAAGAATGTTGCTGGTAATTTGATGGGTATTGCATTAAATCTGTAGATTACCTTAGGTAAGATGGACATCTTCACAACGTGCCTTTTGCACATTTATTTTATACTCTGAGACTTTGCCAAAGTCCTTTATAGTGCAAGGAGATTTTTGACAGATTCTCTTGGGTTTTCAAGGTATACAATCATGTCGTCTGCAAAGAGAGATAACTTGACCTCCTCTTTTCCTATTTGGATACCCCTGATCGCCTTCTCTTTTCTGATTGCTCTAGCTAGGACTTCCAAAACTATATTGAACAAGAGGGGTGAGAGTGGGCATCCTTGTCTTGTTCCAGTTTTCAGGGGAAATAGTTCCAATTTATGTCTGTTTAGGAGTATACTGGCTATGGATTTCTCATAGATGACTTATACTTACATCTTCTATAAAGAAAACCCG
This sequence comes from Carlito syrichta, assembly GCF_000164805.1. Classification (NCBI taxonomy): domain Eukaryota; kingdom Metazoa; phylum Chordata; class Mammalia; order Primates; family Tarsiidae; genus Carlito; species Carlito syrichta. The sequence continues at coordinate 403,495 of NW_007255984.1, read as the reverse complement.
GCTGTGTTGGGTGGCTCAGCCTGCAATCCCAGTACTTTGGGAGACTGAGGTGAGTGAATTGCCTGAGTCCGCAGGTTTGAGACCAGCCTGGGCAACTTGGTGAGACCTTGTCTCTGCAATAGATCAAAAATTAGTCGGGCGTGGTAGCATATGCCCATAGTTCCAGCTACTTGGAAAACTGAGGCGGAAGGATTGCTGGAGCCCAGCAGGTCGATGCTGGATGGCCGTGAGCATGTCACTGTGCTCCAGCCTGGGCGATGGAGTGAGACTTCAACTCAAAAAAAAAAAAAAAAACCCACTATGGGCTCAGCGGATTTTTCTTGGTCTCACGTTGTCTTTAAACATGGTCCTGTGTCCCGTGTTGAGACATAATTTGTCCTTAAACCTCACTGCTTTTCCAAAATGATTTATTTGAATTATTTGCCCTTCCTTCAGAATTGCCCATAGTCTCCCATGAGTGTGCTTTTCCTACTAATTCTGGAAAAAGTTGGTTGCTTTATTCTGACAACTTTTTTCTGTTCCTTTCATTACCCCTGCTAATTGGAAGCTAGATTTTCCCTGCAATTGGTAATTCATTAAAACAGAAGAGCACAGTGTTTTTGTTTGTGCAAAGGGTATGGGGGGTGAAAGACAGCCTTTGGGAGAGACCTGGAAACGTCAACATACGTGCAGAACTGACTTCAGGGTCCTTGACTGCGCAGTGTTCTTCCCCCTCCCATCAGTGGAGTATTCCCATGGACACAGCTGCTAGGCTCCAGGCCCAGCCTCCGCTCCTTCTGTGCTGAAAGGCTCTTGGTTGGGCGATGGAGTAGTGTCTGAGGACATACAAAACTTGCTTTCCTCTATGACGAGTCCTGTGACAGCAAGGAAATACCAGACTTGCTTTTGCAACTTCCCCTTGAAAAGGGCCCTTGCAGCCGGAGGACTGGCATTTCATTGTATTTCGAGTTTAATTAATGTCTAAGAGATAAACTTCGATTCCCACCCACAGTAGCATAAATTACATGGAACTAAACATAGTCCTCCTTTTTATTTCTGCTATTTTTACTTGCTGGTTTGTCCTTTTTGCCCTCAAATAATGCAAACAGGTAATAGAATTTTAGACTGAATCCTAACATGAAACATAGACCACATCAATTTTGAGATTTGATATCAATCCTCTGAAATCCAGTAGGTCTTGGTGTTGTTGGACATCTCCATCACTGTCCAGGTCGCATACGACTCAGTGGAGACCACTGGAATGGGGGAGGTAGAGCTTCATGGTATTTTTGGCTGTGAAATGGAAGTCTGGGAAGTGGTTATACAGTTCTGGTTAAAGACTGCCAGACTCAGGCTGTGCAAAGGAACTGGATACACGGGTGTAGTCTTCCACTGATAGAAGAGGGTACCTTCTTGACTCACCCTTAACCCATCTCACTTTTCTGTTCCTCCTATTGCAGAATAAAGTATACCATGTAGAGCTAGCAGATCCTCTGATGTCTCAGTGCCATCACCCTGGGGGTTAGATCATGTTCCAGTTCAGTAAGAAAACATACATGTAACAAAAGAGAAATGATTAGTCCAAGGGCACATACAGGTTCTGAGCCTCTGCTAGGGAGGCCCTTTTCTGCATGGCTTAACGAGAGCACTTGAGTCAGATTCACCATTTACTAGCTCAGTGACTTTAGGCGAGTTACTTAGTCTCAGGCTCTTGCTTTCCTCATTTACAAAAGGGAGGGATGATAACTGTCACTACTTCATTGCCTTATGGTGAAGACTGTGTAAATAGCCTTAAATAGCCATAGATCTTAACTGTTGAGCGAGTGCTCAATAATGGGTAAATTTCATTGTTGTTGCTCTGATGGTGATCATGACATGCCAGAACTTCATGTCCAGGGCAAAGGAGAGTCTCTTTCTTTACCTCCAAGGGCCTCTTTAGCATCATACAAAAATAAGAAGGTATGACATTTAAAAAAAAATGAATCAAATGGGTTTTAGGTGAGGGCATAAGGTTGATTGTGAACTTTTTAAGTGCATCAAGGACATCCGTGCTGCTAAATGTGCCCAAGCGCACTGAGATTGTTTTTTAGAACCATGACATTCAGAGTCCCAGGAGCAATGGTCCCATTCAGAGTGCTCAGTTTGGTCCGGAGGTCAGTTCTATTTTAAAAGGGCCATTGACCAACTAGAGAATGACTAGGGCAAGTTGATAGCACAAGAGGATATTGGGGAGTCACATCGCTTGAGAGGTGAAGGACTAGATGAAACTATATTTTCCCTGAGGCCAAGAAGACTAAGTGGCAAGTGGTAGCTGTCAGGAGAAGGGACAATAGTTTGCTTTGTGTGTCTTTAGAACAGCTTGGCACCCACCAATCAGGAGAGGTTTCAAAGAGAAAGTTTTAAGCCCAGAATTACAATTAATTTTTGATTCAATGGGTTTGCATCTCAGTGAAATTTCTCTTCCTGGGGTCTAGTAGAATTCTATTCACTGGATGGACTGTCTTTCTGGGAGGTCTTTGAAGGGCATCCTCTTCACTGGGAGGTTAGACTAGCTGGTTTCTGAGACCCCCTTCCAGATCTAAATTCTGAGAAGGATTTTTTTCTTTTCTCTGGGAAAGGCTTACTTATATAGGCTTTGTACACTAAACTTTTTCTCTTTTCTATCTAAATTTACTCAGTGGGTCTGAAATATAGATTTATGTGCCATGCCTATCAAAGAAGCAGCTTTTCCGCGAGGGGATGTGCTTTGGAGAATTAGAAGCATTAAAAATGCATATTCCCCCATCTAAGAAAAAAAAAATCCCTTATGTTCTTCAAAAGCAAAATAGGGGAAAGGATTCATATGGAAATCCCAGTCTTTGAAAGTGAAGTGTGACAGCCACTTCACATTGTTGCTACATAGTCACCCAAAGTCGTGCAAACTGGATGAGCTTCCAAGCAGGCGGTTAGTTTGCCATTGAAGCATGACCAATGCCTCAGCTAAAACAAGCAAACAAGCGGCTGAACATGTTAACATAATTTTCTATCATTTCTATTTGATGTGGATTGGGTGGAAAATCTGGGATGCAAGCCATGATGTAGATTTTCAAAATTGATTAGCATTTTTTGGACATTGGCAGCCATTTCTGCAGCACTTCAATGTGAGTTAAAATTGATCAGTGCTTTTGAAAAAATGTGTACCAAATTGCTGTGCAAATTGAGGTAACTATAAGCAAAGGATGATAACAAGAATAAGGCACATGACAGAACATGAGATCCATGTGACGAAGGCCGCTCTAGTGAGAGGAGAGATCTTGTAGAGAGGGTGTAAATGGTTCTATGTAGTTTTAGATTAGCTGCTGGTACTTGTCCAACACTTAGACTCTACTTGTGACAATGTGTAAAATGGGTTGCATGCTTATGGGAGAAAGGTTGTTTTGTTCCTTGTCATAACATTAATCTTGGATAAATCCATTTCAGTTGTTAATGTGGAGTCACTAAGTAATTTTGCACAAATTTCGTTGCAAACATGTTGACGTTCACTCTCTAAAGTTTCAGCAGCTTTAAAAATTGTCACGGCAAATATTCAGCCAATCTCAAATGACTCCTACTGAGAATGATAAACGGGTTGCAGTTTGCAATTTGTTGATTTTCTTCTGGTTTGCCATACACAACCACACTTTTTAGAGCCACTGTGTCCCTTTTCTGTTATCAAACACAGACAGAAAGTTAAGAAGTGAGTCATAGCAGGGTGCATCTCAGAAGAATGAGAACCTTCAAAGGTCAGCTTTTCTTGCTTGTCAATAGTTGACATTTACGCATTTATTTCAGACGTTGCTGATAATGTTTTTTGAGATAGTCAAGAAGAATTGCTGTGTTGGTATGCAATTATGTTCATAATGAGATGCAAAAATGCAAATATGGTGGTACGTGCCAGTTCTTTGGAGTGTCTTTTGTCAGAATTGCAGGCGCCTTGAGACTTTGATAGATACCATGTCACTACGCAGAGCTGGAGAGCTGATAGCTTTTAAAGAAGCATCTATAATATGATATCTCTAGATGCTAATTAGCAGGAACCTTTAGTGATGATAAATGTAGAGGTCATTTGTTTTTTTTCTTGGTAAATTCTGACAACTTCATTGAATCAATTGTATCAATAGGATTTGTTGGTAGATGCAACAAACATCTTTATTCTTTTTTATTTAAATCACCATATAAAATGCATTGTGCAGCTACAGGAAGGCTACCAGGCATGATTGATATTTTAAAGTTCATTTAAAATGTATATAAGAATACATTAACTAACTCCATCAAGTACTTAAAAACTGTATGATATGTTTACAATACATTATTTTCATTTTTGCATTTTATATTTTTGTAAATATAAAATTTTTGTCAAAAGAAAAAATTTAAAAGGTTACAGCTTGAAAATTATTATGTAGGCTGGACATGGTAGCTCATGTCTATAATCCCAGTACTTTGAGACTGAGGTGACAGGATTGCCTGAGGAGTCCACGGGTTCGAGACCAGCCTGGGCAACTTGGTGAGGCCTCATCTCTATAGTAAATCAAAAAATTAACTGGTCATGGTGGCGTGCAACTGTAGTTCCATCTACTTGGAAGGTTGAGGCGGAAGGATCACCTGAGCCCAGCAGGTCGTGGCTGTGGTGGCCGTGAGCTTGCCAATGCACTCCAGCCTGGGTGACAGAGTGAGACGCTGACTCAAAAAACAAAAAAAAAAAGGAAAGAAAAGAAATTATGATGTATTACAGACTATTCTATTTGTTAATCTAATATGATTTTCAAGAATCACAACTAAATTGCAATGATGGAAATGGGATATTGAAGAGGAAATAAAGCAAGTCTTTATTTCCAGAACTTCCTTTTCCACAAGCAAAGTATTTATCCTGTATTCTCACAATGGCCACAGGAAGTGATAGCATGGAGAAACAAAGGACACTGGCTATTAAAGCTGTGACCTGAGACATGTGTTCAACCAACATTTCGTGAATGTCTACCAGGCATGCACTCTGGCTAGATATGGGTGAATACATGACAGCACTCCTCTCAAGAACCTTAGGGTGTGACAGGGGACTCAGATATGAAAATGAACAGTTACTTTACAAAGTGATGAAGGCTACATAGAGATAAATGGAAGGGAAAACAAAGTGCTGAAGAAAGGGTTTTGCTTCCCAGGTGGCCTGGCTCTTTTCCCAGGTGGCCTGGCTCTCTTGATGAAAGGTTATACCTATGGGCAGTATACTCTTTTTTCAACTTCCTACTCCCTGCCTCACTCATTGGCGCTAGAAAAGGGGGATAGTTTTTTACTTCCTGTCTGCAAGATAATATGGCAGACAAGCACCTTGCATAAGTGCTCCGTTCTTTCCCCTTTGATATGAGACATGTATGTATGGGGTCAGATTCAGATTTGTCATAGGGATAAGAAATCCCATTGCACCCAAGGCCTCAGTGCCATTCTGCAATGAGAAGCCCTCTGAAGAGAACAAGATGACTTGACTATATTAATGAAGTGAAACTTTTCTCAGTGTCATTCCATGTTCAGAATACTTACAAGTAAGGAAAGGGTAAGAGACATCCTGAACCCCTTGCACATAGGACAAATAACATCAACCATAAAGAAACCAATACTAGGTTCTTAACAGATTTGTGGAAATGTGTTTCATTTATTGGGATGGTTTCCTGACTTCTGGGAAAGTATGTGGCAAGGACTCCCCACAAAATATCTTCACACCAGGGTAGTGATGGGACTTATACAGCTGGGAGTCACATACCAGGAGAAATTGACTGACAGGCAAGGAGTGGAGGAAGACCTTAACAGCAGCACCTGTGACAGATAGGAGGGTAAGTGGAAAGAAGTCTCATGTGTGAGGCGAGCTGGCAGAGTTGCCTCCAATTCTGGCCATGTCCACAGGCCCAGGACCCTCACTATGGTGGCAACACCCTCATGGGAAATCTAGCCTAGGAGCGGGTTACAGCCTTTCTAAAGGAGCAACTTCTCTCTCCAGTCTTTCATTATACCCAGGACATGGCCGCAACTGCCAGGGAATTAGTCTGGATTGACGATCTAACTAGAAATGACAGCTCCATCAGGGCAGGGACTATTTTGATTATCAGCTATAACCCTGGTGCCAATCTACCACAGTGCCCTGTTAAAAGATAAACTGAGGTACAATAAAATTATATAGAGTTTACTTGAGCAAACAGAGATTCAGGAATTGGGCAATTCCAAACCAGAAGTGGTTCAAGTTCTCCACCCAAGGAATGCAAAAGAAGGCTGCTATAGGGTGAACACAGAGGTGAAACAAGAAAGTATTTGATTGGTTACAGTTATGCCATTGTCTTATTTGGTCTGCCATGGAAGTTTGCTTGTTAGGCAGCTTCTGATTTGATAGCCTTATGTTTTTTATTAAGCATATGCATTTGCAAATAATAACCCAAGCTAAGTCCTGCTTATGTTTCCAATCAAGCAAAGTTAAGGTCACTTATGAGGCCTAACTGGCTTTGTCTTCTCAGGGTTCTTCAGGCCTGGGCTTCATTTTAATTTACTTTAACAGGCTGCACAGAGTAGATGTTAAATAAATAGGGATTAAGTGAATGAATAAACAAAATGTTGTTGAATATTGGCTCAATAGCACACAACAAAGACATAGACACAAATTACTTTTTAGGAGAAGTGAAGTCAGAGAAAATCCAGCCTAAGATAATTCCCCAACTTACTGAGCACAAGTCTCACAGCTAGCCAGCACTAGCTCTGAGATTATGGACTACTTTCCATGGGAAGTTATTCTGTCAAGCAAAGGTCAAAAGCCACATCATATGCAGAACAAGTGAAGAAACTGGGATGTTTAACCAGGAATTGAAAAGACATTGAAGGTCATAAGTGTTGTCTCTAGCTATTTGAAGAAAGGCCAGAGAGATGTCATTGGGAGTTCTGCTTCCTTCAGATGTTAGCTAGAGCTTCATTCATGCCATGACTGTCTCTTTTGGCAGTGTGCCAGCATGCTGGAGCATATTCAGTCAGCAAATGTGGAATGCAGAATAAATGTGCACCCCACACTCATTATATTTGATTAAAAAACTATTTCTTCTGGTACTTCACAATCAAGATCAAGATGGTAGAACTGGCAAAAATTGGCATCAGTGATATGAATAATTATGGTGATGGGTGGAAAAATAGTATTCTTATGAGAAAGCAATAGAGTTTGGGTCTTTTTTTCTCTTTAAAATAATCCAAGTTTCACTGTTAATTATGAACTGATTTTCACATTCTGGACACACGTATTTCTGACTGGCTGTCAGGGACTCATAGCAATAAATTGTATGCCTAGGTCTAAACCTCAATATAAGATTTCCACTTCAGAAAAAAAAAAAAATGAGACCGCAGACTGCATTTCTGGGTGATAATTGCACTTCTCAGGTGGTTAGGAAAAAGATGATCTATAAATAATAATTAAAAAGTTGTGCCCCAAGGGAATGGGAATGTCAGATATGAAAGTCAAACATATGAAATGTTAGACTTATGGCTTGACCTTGTTCCACTGCATTCAGTATTATAAATTCTAAGCACATTTATGCTTCAGTATTTGGAGGTGACAATTTGAGGGTGCAGTAGGTAGGGAAAAGGTAATGTTTATGCTACTATATTAAACTATCCCCTTGATGACATAACTTCTTCTCAACACTGCCGCTTTAAAAAATGTCAGGCTATTAACACTTGTGATTAATTAGCTATACTTCCCTAGCACATTCAGAGGCACTTTGTTGGGGGGCGCAAGTAGTTTTTTTACTTCACCCTGGAATATGATTAGAAGTGGTTAGATAAAGTCAGAGTTCAAACCTAGCAATCCCCCAGTTATATCTGACTCATAGATTTGTTATGCTGGTTCTACACATTATTTTAGAAATTTTAAAATTAGTTTCTCTCACTTAAAAATCAGAAAAATTTCAAGCAAAAAAAATGGATTTCTGAAGTCTTTGGTGGGATGGTGGGTGGAAATTAAAGAATCTGAAAATACTGACCCTACAGCCTTCCATGGCCATGACTGGCTAGAGCTGAGCTGTGGCCTTTCTTTGAAGAAGGTAATGAGTTCTTCAGTTTATCAAAGTCTCCACTATGTGTACATTATGCATTTCATTTCTCCTGCCCACCTGGCCCCTGGATGTATTTGTATTTGTGTTTGACTTTGAATCTGAAGGAAGTCCTGCCTGTGTTCCATATATCTAAATAAAGTCAAAGTTAACAAAAAGAGGATAGAGTTCCTACTATCTTTCACAAACTTCAGGGCAAAGATGACAAAAATGTGACCCTTTTCTCAAGGGAGTCAGACCAGCTCGAGAATCGCATATACAGATCAATCATAATGGAATAGCTGGAGCTGTGCTGCAATGGGAGCATGCAGCTAGGCCTTGAAAACCAAACAGGTGTCTTCTACGTACACGGAGGAGGAATGGAAATCCAGGGAGAAGAGATGTTATGGACAGAAACATCAAGAGTCACAAGAGAACAGTGTGTTTGGGAATTGATTATTATCTCCTTATGGAGGAAGTGTGGGAAGATGATGGAGATGACTAATGCCCCAAGTCATACCATGAAGTTTAGTCTTTAACATGTATAAGATAGCTGGACTTTGAAGACATTACGTAGAGAAGTAATTCAACAGTTTGCCTTTAGAAAGAAGTCTTTGAACTATTGCTGAAATGTAGGTCTTTCCAAAGGCAAGCTGTGTTAATGACATGAAGGAAATCTTGGGTTGCTATGGGCTAAGCTTTTAGACCTGGCTGGGGGAAGGGAGGTTATATGTCCTCTGTTATTGGGAGTTCATCCATAGCTCGGGATTAGGAGTAAGGCATCAACAAGTGTGTACCATATGACTAAGGAGGGTTTGGTTACATATAACAGGGTCATGTGTTGCTTTTCTGATGGCTATGAAATTTTATATACCATGGTACATCCATATACAGCCATCAGAATGTATGACAGCCAATGACAGCAAATCACAACATCAGTGCATAGGTAATCTCTCTGTCACTGTCTTATGCTGCCGTTTGAACAGTAGGAATAAGCAGATTATGTGGAGCTCGGTGCTACAGCCAAGAGAATCAGTTGGGTTTCAAAGAATGCCTGGGAATATTATTATTGTAACTGGTGCACTTTGAAATTCAGTTTGAGATGATTTTTCAAATGAGAAATCTCATAAGCAGTGATGATATAGGACAGGGGAGCCCCATTTATAATCATGGCGACCCTGAGGAGTGAATTGATCCAGTTAGTGAGGCAGTCGCTTGGCTGGGTTGAGTTGAAGGTGGTGAAATAGCCGCTTTCCAGGTGGAAAAGGAGCATGATGCTACCGGTTAGTTGTACCATGGAGACAGACTTGACTGAGTGAGGCAAAGATAAATGTACAGCACACATTATCTAACCCTGTGCCAGTCTGAGGGTGTGGGCAACCACATCCTGGATGGAAGCAGATGGCAAATTGCACCCAGAAATGACCCCAAGCAGTATTATGATGCTCAGAACTGAGTGTCATATATACAACTTTCTAAAATAATGTGGTCTATTGTCATTATACAACAAAGATCTTCCTTAGTTCATCAGTTCAACTTCTCTAGGAGGTGCTCAGTTCGGCCATTTCATCCTTTGAATGTGTGATAATAACAAGAGAAAAGAAGATCCAGCACTTGCTGCCATCCCAAAGACCCTGTGTGTGCTGCTTTCATAACTTTTATCACAATGTCCTGTTATTTCTCCATTTTTCATCCCTACTAGATTGTGGGGTATAAGTGTGGCCATCTTACTTTCCATCTCTTTCCCAAGAACCATACTTCGCAAATTGCGGTATAGTGGGTCTATGAGTGTATGGTGCCAATGTGTGACAAAGAGGGGGGGGTGCCATTTTATGCAAATATTTTGGAAACAAAGCATTTTTATTTTAAAATGGATGGATACATTAAAGAACATCATGTGATATTTAACAGCATGATAGGGCGAAACAGACACTTCTGATAAATGTTAGCTTGGGTTGGGCTGCTTTGGGCTAAACCCTTAGACCTGGCTAGGGGAAATGGAGGTCTCCCTTCATGCCCTCTCTTAGTGGGAGTTCTTCCATAGCTCTGGGAGCAGAAATCAGTTGCTTAATACTTGCTTATAAGAAGGAGGGAGGAAGAGGCAAAGAGGTTGGTCACACCTAGTCATGACATGTAGTCATGACCACTTTATATATGGAGCACATGGCTAGTTTGGCAAAGTCAATCATCAAGTCAGTGTCTAGATGAGCCAATTGTCTGGTTATGTTCTAGTGCTAGAAACTCCACCCAAATGCTGGCAAGCTAACTCCAAATACATTAACCCTAACTGGAGCAGGGCAGGAATCACAGGTGGAAAAGCAGACTCATCACTCAGTGGGTAAACAAATCCAGAGGCATTCCACTGGAAGTTACATAGCCTCCCAAATAAAGGGAGCCAAAAATACCACTTTATGCATACCTTGGAAAAAGTTTAATTCATTATACACATTTCCTGGTTGAAAAATAAACGATGCTTCTTTACCTCCTCACACTATTTAGTTTCTTTCTAGGAGCTTTCCTTTCCAATGCAGACTTTATGCTTGCTACCCAGAAACAGCAAATCCCTGGCCATCCATTCACCACTCAACCTTTCCCCTCCTATGGAGACTGCTAAGAAACTGCCCACTGCACACCGTAATTGCTGATCTTAACTTCTTCTCAGCCTAAATCCCCTCTTTCAAGTTAGAAGTATATATTCCTTTTGTGTATTAGCTGATTCATGGCATGCTTATTGAGCAACTACTCTATATTAACCAATAGGTACACAAATAGAATCTTAAAAATATAGGTGACTCAAGAGTAGTAGTCAAAACTCCATAACTCAGAGACTGGAAAACATAGCAAGACCCTGTCTCTGAAAAAAGAAATTGGCTCATCATGGTGGTGCGTGCCTGTAGTCCTAGCTACTTGGGAGGCTGAGGATCATTGAGCCTAGGAGTTTGAGGCTGCAGTGAGCTATGATCACATCACTGCGCTCCAGCTTGGACAGCAACATGAGACCGTTTCTCTAAAATGTAAAAAAAAAATACACAATTCAGAAAGACCATTTCTTGATTTCGCACATCTATTTTGCATTATTTGCTCGAGAAGGACTGAGCAGCTCTTTACTGGTGAGCACGATTTTCTCATTCATTCACTCTCATCTTTGAAAGTGTCCAGATTTGAGGGAGTAAACTAAAGCACAGAGAAGGAAAACACATTCATGTCCCAAATGCTACTAAGTCTTCTGCAGATGAGAGATTTCTTGTGCTTTCTGTCTCTTTCCCCTCTGACCTGCCTCTTCCTCCTGTGAAGTCAGACCAGACCTGATTATGAAACCTACCATCCATGGAGGGATAAAAATACATCTCACCGGGTGCTTATGAATACTTAATGGATACTGGAATGCATGTGCAAGCCCTCAGCTCAAAGTTTGCACAGAGAAAATCATTGATGAGGACCAGTGTGCCATCCTCTTTCCTCAGGCAGGATGTCCCCCACGGAAACCCCTTTTCAGTGCTCACCCTTGACCGTCTCACCCAGGCTCCAGATTTTGACCACCACGCTGGTGCAGACAACTCAAAACCTGTGTCCCCTGCCATGACCACTCTTTAGAGCTGTAACTCAGCCCTTTGATCTGCTGTAGATCAGAGCAGCCACCACTGATGTTATTTGTCCAAAGGAAAACAGTCATCTTCTGGTCTTCAGTCATCTTCTGATCAAATCTGCTCTTCACTACACAAACCCCTTCCGCATATATCTCCCTTTATGACAGCAGCAACCACCCTCTCTACCACCCAGGTTCAAGGCCTGGAGCCATCTTCTATGCCTTCATCTTCAACATCCACCACATGAAATCAGAGGCCAAGGCTTGCCAATTCCCATTATCCTTCTTTCTACCCATTCTTCTACCCATTCTTACTTGAACCATAGTGCAACTCCTTGTCATTCAACTACTGTTGAAGCCATTTTCTTGATCACTCCACTCCTAGTCTATTTTTTCTTCTCAAACAGCTTCTTAAAGCACAGATGTTTCTCCCCAACCCTCCCATGTTCTACCTTCAGCCACAGGTTAATTCTAATCTCTTTGATGTGGCACTAAAGGCCTTCCATGCTCTGGCCCTAACATGCTTTTCTATCCATGTTTCCATAGCCTGGCCTCCCAAAGTAGATACTACTTACTTCTAAGTCACTGTTTTCTTTTTACCATATTTTGCTCGTCCTCTGTTTCTCCTCACTTCTCTAGGTATACTGCCAGTCTTCAAAGCCCCTTGAAATGTGGCTCTCTTCTCATAGTGTCCCTTGACCCCACACCTAGGCACACTCTAAATCTTCTTCAAATGTGCTTCAAGGTATTCTTAGGATATATTTGGTGGGTGAATAAATAAGTGAATTAGTGAATGAACACATGAGTAAGTGGAAGAATATCTTATTATACATCACAATCAACAAATATAATGAACATGGTATTATTTTAGATGTCTCCTGCTGGAAACTCTAAATAGCAAACAGAAGTCCAGTTGAAAAAGATCACCATTCAGTAACTATTGCAACAACAATAACGAAAAACCATTTCCCTGATATTTACTGTTTTAAGATTATTGTTCTTAGTGACTAGAAATTCACTCATGAAATTATTTCTTTTATGTGGGAATTTTATTTTGTTCCATTGATCTGTTTGTAGTTACATTGATACCACACTGTCTTGATTACTATGGCTTTGTGGTAAGTTTTGAATAAATCAGTTAGTGATTTGTTCTTCTTTTCCATTATTTTAGCTCTCTGATCATTATCTTTATTTTAATTTCTAATACTTAAATATAGCACACTTTTAGAGTGAAGGAATGATGGGTTAGTAGACGCAGTTATTATTAAGTGAAGGCCCTTGGAGGAGCCCCTAAATTCATGGGTTTGTTCACAGATGCTGACACCTTTACAATGTGTATTTCTTGCACATATGAATGCATCTGCATATGACATATAAGTATATACGTTTCAAAAAATGGAATTCTCTACCTCCCTGCAAATTAGTGGTGGTGCTCAGGACTCTGTGCAATGACTGTTTTGTCCTAACCCGGGCTGCTTTCTGTGAGCTGGCCCCCATCACTGCTGGTAGGTAACTATGTGATATATAACTTGCAAGCAGCCCTGCTGTTTGTTACTGGCAATTAATCTCTCTGGTGCCTTTCTTCCATTCAGACTAAGCCTTTATGTTCTAAATCCAGCTATTCTAACGCTCCCCACTTGTGCTGTGTAGAAAAGACTCAGACTGACAGATTATCGCAGGGCAGTTAAGCATGTAATTGCTCAAATGAGTTAAAATCCCTTCAAATATCTGTCTTTGTACCTCATCACACCACTTCATGGACTCAAATATTTGACAATTGATGAAGATAAACTAAAGGGGCCTTCATTAGCTACCAACCACCGTGACAAGCTTCTTTCAGCGAAAGGCTGGTGAATTTTGGAACTTATTATCTACTTAAAAACTGCAGGAAAGCAGAAAAATACTTCAGTGAACTTTAGAATAGAGAAAGCTAGAAGCTTTGCATGGAAGCCTGGGTCAGAAAAAACCCTGTGGTTTGCTAATCTAAGGCCGTACTTGTTTAAAAAATGTAGGGGAAAGACAGGCAGATGGACTTATCCAATAAAGGAAGGGAAATATTATCACATTCTCATAGCCACCATCATTAATGACTGTGTGTTAAATTTAGAGGTAATTACAGAAATGGAGAGAAGGTGGCAGAAATCCAGCACTGTGCAGAGGTTGATCTTAGTGTAGTTGCTGGGCTGCCAGGAGTGGTAGCCCCTGCTCCAGGATAAAGTCAGGAGCTGCACTGAGCAAGTGTCTTGAGAAATGCACGGAACTTTGCTCTGGCATAAACCCTGTCAAATCCTCGAAATTTCAGGGATCCTTGCTGCTCTGTATTAAGCTGTTCAGACCTGATGCCAAGGAAAACAGGTGTTAACATGACCAACGGGCATCAGGTGCAGTAGGGTAGATGCAGATTTGAAGTATGATGGCTTGTGCCTAACTATTGTGAGATGTTGGAAAAATTGTAGCTTTAATTTCCTTATCTGTGAAATGGACCACTCATTCATACTGCATGTAATTTTTCTGTGAGGATAAAATGAGAGAAGGGTTTGGTACAAATGTTGGTCATTATTTTATAAAATAGATATAGCTAACATTTTGCTCTATGTACTTCATGTTTAATGCAAACCTAAAACTCTATTCCTTATGTCATAATACAAACTCCAAAACAATATACACAAAAAAATATAGTAGAAGGAAATTTTGAAGAACTGCATTTTCTTTTCTGAGACTTTTATTTCCATTAAACTTAGTGAGGCTGGGCTGTCCTAATACTGTAATGAAATAAACACCCTCTGCTTCCAAGTAGACTCCATGGGCTGAGCACAGCAACTCATGTCTGTAATCCCAGTGCTTTGGGAGGCTGAGGTGGGAGGATTGCTTAAGGACAGGGATTCAAGACCAGCCTGGGCAGCACAGCAATGCCGGGATCACTACCAAAAATAGATTAGCCAGGCAGGGTGGTGCATGCCTGTAGTCCTAATCACTCTGGAGGCTGAGGAAAAAGATTCACTTGATCCTAGGAGTTTGAGGTTATAGTGAGCTATGATCCCACCACTGCACTCCAGTCTGAGCAACAGAGCAAGACTCTGTCTCCAAAACAAACAAAAAAAGCAAAACAACATAAACACAGTCCATGAAGCACAAACTTGCTCAAGTAGGCCCTTGACTACCCTGGCCATGACCAGACATCTCTTTCCTGGCTGGTTAAATAATGTGACTGATTTAATAACAATGGTGAGTGGGCATCTTTGAATGGATCCTGACTCTATTGGGAATCTTAATGTTTTATTATTGAACATGATGTTGGTTTTTGTTTAGACATAATAACTCTGATTAAACACTTGAGCAAGATTTTCAAATGAGAAAACGATATCAAATTGCTTTAACTTTTTTTTTTTTTTGAGTTGAAGTCTCACTCTGTTGTCCAGGTTGGAGTGCAGAGGCACACTCATGGTCACCCCAGCATTGACCTGCTGGACTCAGGCGATCCTTCCACCTTAGCCTTCCAAGTAGCCAGAACTACAGGTGTGCACTACCATGCCTGGCTAATTTTTTATTTATTGTAGAGATGAGGTCTTGCCCAGTTGCCAGGACTGGTCTGGAACCCACGAACTCAGGCAATCCACTCGCCTTGGCCTCCCAAAGAGCTGGGATTACAGGCTGAGCCACTGAGCCCAACCCTGTTATTAACTTTTATAGGTTATGCAGTTTGTTTTTTAGCCTACTTATCGTCTGTTCGAACACATACACATATACATACACACACACACACACACGCACGCACGCATTTACATTAGGGCTGCATAAAAATTCAGCCATGATTCTGTTATACTGCCCATATTGACAGTTTGGTTTTACCTTGATCTTGTCTTCGGTAAGCCGTATATCTGAATAGCTACTTTTTAGCCTCAATGTGTAATCAGTGATCAAATGATCATGTAAGCTACCATGATATTTTACCACCACAATAGTGTCAGCAATACAAATAAGATAAATTTTTTAAACATACTGTAATATCTTTCAATGTTCACTTTTTTGTAAAGATAAGCATTCTGCATGTAACTTTGAGCAAATGTGTTTTATTTTATATTTTATATGCTGAAATGCTATTAGTCACATATAAAAAAGTAAGATATTTTTCCAGCCTTATTGAGGTATAATTAAGAAATAAAAATTGTATATATTTAAAGTGTACAGCATGATGTTTTGATATACATATACATGGTGAAATGATTACCACAATCAAGCTCATTAACCTGTGATCTTACACAGTACAATTTTTTTGTGTGCCTGGTGAAGCACAAAACACTTAGGATCAACTCTCCTAGCATATTTCAAATATATAATACAGTATTATTAACTAGTTTTTAGATGGTGTAATAATTAATGATTATAGGAGTTGTCATTTTATGTATAAAAATAATTATTAAAAGCTTTCCAATTACTAACAAATAGGTTGGTAGTGAATATAAATATGAAGAGAGTAGATTATTTAAGTATACTAGACAATTTTTAGGCCAATAAGTGCAATTAAAAAAAAAATTCAACTGAAATAATGATATCATATTCCAAACTTCATAGAATTCCTTTGGACTAACATTCATAACATTAACCAAAATAACCCTTAGAAGCTGTGCTTGTCTTTAGCTATTTAAATTCATTTAGGGTAGATATCTTCCAAATAAAAGTATATTTAGAGAATTTGTCACATCTTGTGAGGATGAATTAAAAGCAGAATGTCAACTTTATCAACTTCAAATTTCACAGGAAAGACAAATCAAGGTCCAAATGAGGTACAATAGCATACACAGTGAATCATGTTTATTCCAGACAGAAAAACAAAAACAAAAAAACCAGAATACAAAAGAATGAAAAAAACAAAAAATGTTTAGAGACATCAAGATACTGCTTCCAAATACTTGCAATGACCTCAGGTGCAAGAGCCTGTAGGATATGGAAAATGTGCAGGGTAGTTGCCACAAGTCCTGACGTCCCTGAGAAATTACTGTCACACTTAAAATCTGACTCCACAATAGTCTTTAATAATAACTAAATAAAATTCTAAAATAAATGTTCAAAATTATTCTGTAATCCATTAATGTATTCTCTATTGGTGACATCAACCTTAACCCTTGACTTTGGCCAGTCTGTACACTAATTATGTTTGAAGGGAAAAACCTAAGACAAATTAAACTTAACAGAGTTTAATTGATCAAAGAACGATTCACAAATTGGACAGGCTCCTCAACCATAGTAGGCTCAGAGAGACTCCTGTGCAACCACATGGCAGAAGATTTATAGAGATGTGGGGTAAATGCAGGACATGTGCACGCTCCCCCATCTTTGATGATAACTGTCTTCAGATTGGGAGGATGGCTCCTGACCGGGGCCGTCTGTGCCTAGTAGAAATGTCCTTGAAGAAATGCATATTTGCAAACTCAAGACAGCTTCCAAGAGAAAGCATCCTTTTTTCTTCTTCTTGGTATATAATGCTTGCTCCCTGGTTGGGGGTATATAATCTCTCCCTGTATCTATTGGGGTGCGGAAAACCTTATGTCGACGCCACCATTGCTTCCCTCTGGTAAGTAACAACAAACCCATACAATTACCAACCTGTCCTCCCGGTGAGTTCTTCGGAATAGACAAGCATTATGTGAGTGCCCTGTCTGATTTGGGGCTGCGGTGATACAGGACAGAAAAAGGAAAGTGACAAACGGAAAACAAAGATACAGAAACAGATGAATTGGTTACAGGAACACTGGTTGTCCTAAGACATTCGTCAATCCACAATCATTATTTTACTTTGATGCTTCTTAAAATGTGGTTTATAAAATGCTACAGTTCTAAACTTACTTCTTTAGGAAAGTTCATGGAACAGACTTTGACAGGTCCTCTTGAAAACAGGTTTCTGATAACTTTAAGATTGTACCATTGAACTAGAAAAGAAAAAAAAGAAAACCTTCCAGAACTCTTTTTGGGGAGCTGATGTGCTCAAGAGAATTGTTAACGCAAAACTGAGCAGAAGTTAACTCGGAAATAAGCCCAACTTCTCCATATAACTAATAGTCCCAATTGTTTTTTTAAAATGTAGAAATCTACCTTCCTGACTTTAAAGCTTTCATTTTTCTGATCTAAGTTCCTTTCTAAGAAAACCAATCTTCTGACCTCTAGTACTAAGAAACTGAAATTCATCATATCATGCATTCAGGCAATGAGATGCCAGACCCCACCTATTTGACAACTTCTCTTCCTTATCCCTTCCTAGTTCCTTTCTACATTCCTTCCCCACTATATTAACTACTGACTATAGTAGGACAGAGAGACAAATTTGAGAATGAATCCCCCATTCTCCTTAGTTCAAATAAAAAGACTTCTTCCCTGTCAATACTTATTATCTCAGTGATAAGTATTGTGTGGTGAGCAACAGGACCTCAGCAGAATCCCTAGTGTTTTGATAACTGCATGGGTTGAACTCACAGAAGATTAAAATAATTTTTGATTTTTTCTTTTGAAAAATTGCTAATTCTTTTTTATTGTTTTTTAGAGTCAAGAAAGCTTATTTTTGAGCCATTTACAGTTTTTGACAATTACGTGGAATGTGCACTTTTGAGCAAAATTTGAAGCCCATTTCTTTTTCTCTACCCAGATTTTCTAGAATTTGAAAACTATTTGTGACTATTCTTAATTTATGACAATATTTTCTTTTGTAACAGGACACAATTGGAGATACTGGTTCTTTTTATCAAGGCTTTGACTGGAATGACATATTTTCAGATGTGAGCAGACTGCATTGAGGAATTCAGGTTGACTTAGAGAGTCAATAAAAACCCCTTGAAAATATTGGCCTTGTACCTTGTCTACATAGTTCTTTTATAGAATTCCTGACCTGTGATAAGTAAAGAATAGGCCCAGGAATCCTATTTTGTTTAGGGACCTCAAGAAGAGAGGATTTTACATAATTCATACAGATGGCTACAGGCACAGATAAACCTGTGACTGGGTTTGAAAGGCTTTTAAAGTCTAGACTGAGATTCCTTCAGAAAAAAAAAAATTATAACAAAACCAATTATAAAAGATCCTATATGGAAAATAATTATTCTTGCTGCATTTTATGTAAATAATTGAACCAAGTATAATAAGAATAAAACATATTTTACAAATAAATTGGTCCTACTATGATTGGCCTTTGGTAGAAATGAAGGACTAGAGAGAAAAAAATTATGTTTCAAAAGAAAATATAGCACACCTGTTATTAGTTAAGCCTGTCCATTGTTTTCAGTTTTTATTATGTTCTAGAATTTGAACTGAATCCTGAATTTTTCCTGG
The DNA here is from genome assembly GCF_000164805.1 of Carlito syrichta. Taxonomy (NCBI): domain Eukaryota; kingdom Metazoa; phylum Chordata; class Mammalia; order Primates; family Tarsiidae; genus Carlito; species Carlito syrichta. Next base: position 384,547 of record NW_007255984.1, on the reverse strand, counting down.
TTACAAGTCTCCAAATTAACATTTTTAAATTTTCTTTCATTTTTATGACTTGGAATTGCTAAAATTACAACTGTGCTTGTCTTGAAGCTCTGCAAACTGAAGCTAGCCAGCTTAAACTTCAAAAGAAATAACAACTTATATAGAAACAACCTTTGTGCCTGCCTGCTGATGTATGGACTTCTCATAGAGTTCACTTGAATGCCTGGTTCAAACTATAAATCAAAATAATTTGTCAGATTGCCACTGCAAGCTGAGAATGCCTCAGAGACCCTAGAAAAGCTAGTCTACAGGCTGACTGCCCTCCAGACTTTGGGGAAACTGACTTATAGATTGTTCCCAATGTTAACTTTTGTTTTTCTTCTGTTTGAAAGCCCATCTACAATACCATCTCCTAAAATGAGATGCAGCTGTTTAATGTTCCCAGACTAATTAAATAGAATCCTTTGACACTCAGTATTTAACTCAGTTTTTCTCTTCCGTAGTCACCAACTCAAATTTTAATGTGTGAAACTTCTTGGGAAGTTTCATACAGGGAAATGCTGGAGCTTTGAAATCAATATCCCAAAAGATGATGTTTTAACATGTTGAATTGAAGAACCCTAGAGGTTTCGTTGACCTTTCTTCCCCTCACTGTCTCTCCCAAAGAAGCTGCTTCTCCATCGCTATCTCATTATCTATTGCAGAAAAAAAGACTAAGATGTGACCACACCTGAGCACACCTTTTTACAAAGTATAATGCGTGTCTCCAAGGGCCATTTAAATCTCTCCCCAAAAAATGATTTACAAGTTAATCTCTGCTCTCGCTATCTAATCATTCTCCCTAGCAATCGTTTGTTGCTCCTCAATAAATTCTTCTTCTATTACCTCTCATAACCTGTTTTACCAAAACCCAGGCTTCCATTCTTTCTGTAATCTCAAGATGGTATTTGTATTTTTGCAATTCATTGGGAAGTTGGGTCTTCATTCCAAAGGCTCCCATGTATACATGGAAACCTTTTCTCCTACTATGTAGTCTGCCTCATGCCAGTGACTTCTTTCAGTGAACCTTTAAGGGGTCAAACAACCATGGCCTTCGCAAGTGTCTACCTTTTACAATTCCAGATACATTTCAATATCTAATTTAAACATTCCTTACCTTATGCAGGTCTAATAGTACCACTCTATCTGAGAAACCAGAGATAGATGATCTTATAATATTTCCCTACTTCTAGTGAGGCATGTTCTTAATGTCTCAAGTGTCATCATAGTAGAAATTGCAGGCAGTGCCAGCATTTTTACAACTGCCACTTAAAAACCACAGAGCATAAACGACATTCTGGAAAAGGCAAAACTATGATACAGTAAATAGATTAGGGGTTGCCAAAAGTTTGAGGAGAGGGAAGGAGGGAGGGCTGAATTGGGGGAGCACAGAAACATTTTAGGGCAGTGAAACTTTTCTGTATGATACTGTAATGGTGGATACATGACAGTATACATTTGTTAAAACCCATAGAATGCAGAGCACAGAGTGAATCCTGAAGTAAACTGTGGACTTTAGATATTAATAATATATTAATATTGGCTCATCAATTGTAACAAATAATTCTCACTAACACAAGATTTCAAAAGTAGGAAAAAGTGAAGTGAAAGGATAAGGAAGTATATGAGAACTCTCTATGCTTTCAAGTCAGTTTTTCTGTAAACCCCAAATTACTCAAATAATAAAGTCTACCCACTAAAAAATAAAAAATTGTGCTAACAATTAAAGCAATTTTTGTAAGTAAATGTATAGCACTAAAGGCTTATGCTAAAAAAAGATTTTAGGTCAATAATCTAAGCTTTTCCTTAAAGAAACTAGAAAAACAAAGGACATTATGTAATTATTGGCATACTGAATCTGGCAATATCTAAAAACTATCATATAGCACAAGAAATTAAGGTTTATACCAGCAATGCACAGTGTATTCAGCATTTAAATATCAACCAGTGTAATAATAGATGCAGAAAGCATTTAAAAATGTAGCAATTTTATGGTAAACACTCTTTATAAACTAATATCTGAAGGTAACTTCCTCAATCTGATAAAGTACATCTCTGAAAAACCTACAGCTGTCACCATACTTAATAGTAAATGACTAAGTGTTTTCCCCTAAGATGAAGACAGAAGATGTATACTCTCATCACTCCAAAATCACTACTATTTGTCCTAAGTTGTGCACTAAGGCAAGGAGAAAAAATAATTTAAAAAACATTCAGATTGAAAAAAAATAAAATGTGTAGCTTGACATGAAAACACTAAGGAATCTATAAATGAGCTACCGGAACTAACAATAACTTCAGCTAGGTTCCAAGATATGAGTTCAATGTATAAAAATCATTTGCATTTCTGCAAACCAACAGCAGACAAGTAGATCTCGAAATCTAAAGACAACGATTCAAAAATGATTAAATACATAGGGACAAATTTTATGAAATGTACACAGTATCTATATACTGAAAAGTGCAAACCACTAGTGAGAAAAATAAAAAAATATAAAAATGGAAGGCTATACCCTCCTTGATCAACCAGAAGTCTCAATTTTGTAAAGATGTCAATTGTCTCCAAGCTGATCTATAGATTAAATGCAACCCAAATCAAAAATTCGGCAAGGCTTTTTGGGGGGAGGGTAGAAATAGACAACATGATTCTAAAACTGGTACGAAAAAAAGGGCCCAGAATACAAAAAAGTTTTTGAAAAATAAGAAATTTAGGGAACTCACCCTCATTTCAAGACTTACTATAAAGTTACAATAATCAAGACAATGTAAGTATTGCTGAAATGATTGATAGAACCATCAATGAAAAAAAAAGTCCAGAAATAGACCTATATATGTGCTTTCCAACAAAATGGCCAAAGTAATATAATGGAGAAAGTATAGTCTTTTTAAGAAAGATGCCGAAAACTGAACATCGTGTGTAAATATATGAACTTTGACTCATACCTCATACCATATACAAAATTAGCTCAGAATGAATTTATCCCTAAAAACAGAACCTCAAACTATAAAATCTATGGTAGAAAATATGAAAGAAAATCTTTGTGATCATTAGGCAAAGATTCTTAAACACAATATCAAAAGCATAATGAGAAAAAAATTGAAAATTGCACTGTATTTAATTGTGAACTTTTGTTCTTCAAAATATACTATTAGGAAAATAAAAAGACAAGCCACAGTCTGGAAAAAAACATATTTGTTAACACATATTTGACACAAGACTTATATTCAGAATGTGTAAAAAGAAAAAAAAAACTCTTAAAACTCAACAGATAGAAAACAAAATCCCTGATAAAAATTAGATGAAAGATTTGAACAGAAACTTCACTGATGTCTTTTAAGAAAAAGAGATACAGATGGCATGTAAGCACAAGAGAAGTTGCTCCTCATTTTTATTGGTCATTGAAAAACAGATTAAATTTATACTAAGCTTCCATTCCTCATTGATTGGGCTGACTAAAACTAAAATCAACAGCAGCAAAAATCTTGACAATAAATACTAAATGCTGGCAAGGAACTGGACAATGACAGTTTAATGAGCGTTTGATTTATGTGGTCATTACAATACAACTTTCTAAGAAACTACAATGGTAGAAAAGGCAATTTCTTATAAAGTTCAACATGTGATGAGCAAGCCCATTCTTGGGATCTACCCAAGAAGAAATGCATGAACTTTTCCGTACAACTACCTATATTTGAATAGTATGATAGATTTCATAACCACCCAATTTAGAAACAGCCCAGATACCCAATAATCATTAAATAGAGAAATTACTGTATGTACACACATACAATTGAATACTATTAGGCATATGCATTGAATACTAGAGGGAGAAATAACTGATATATTCAACATGAATCAATCTCAAAAGCCCTGAAATAAGTGAAAAAACAGACTAAGAAGCTTAAATGGCAGCCACAGAAATACATCATCTTTCTTTCAGGAGAATCTGTTTTGGGGATCATTATCAACTAAGAGCCTCTGTGTGGCCTCTTTCGATCAATCCTCACATTCATGGTTGTTACTTGAGAAAAATACTTAAAAGTTTCCTTAAAATAAGTTAATGACTGCAGATTTGTCATCCTGTACTTAGAAATGGAATAAAAATATTCTGTAAAGAAAGTAATTGTGACTATTTCTCTCTACTGAGAATAATTTGAACTTTTAGCCTCTCACTGAAGTTAATCACACTTGATCTCTTGAGAAAAAATGTTTTTAACGTGAAACAATGCTCCACTGAGATTTAGCAAACTCTATTTTAATTGTAATTGATTTATACCAAAAGATAAAATGAGTTAATTAGGGCATTCTATTAGAAATATTGGCAAGGGAATACATTTGATACAACTAGCAACGAGTGTATATAAGATGAAAGGTTACTTTAAAATCTGAAACTAACTAAATTTTAAACTTTGAGGTTTTTCATTAAAAGGCATCACTTAGGTCTATATAGACTAAAATTCTACTCTTTTACAAAATATTTTTCATATCCAGGACATATTTTTAAATTTCCTATGGAAATAAATCCAGCACCACCTATACTTGGGTCAGTGATGACCATGTGTTCATTTTGCATAGGGAATTCTGCATTAATGTAAGACTTGTCTCTGCACGTATGATGTACTGCTTATCTACAGTTGGCACCCAACTACTACGGCAGCAGAAAGGATGCCTCTGTGTCATTGCTACCCTTATTTCTGGGTTTTCACTCTTCCTTAAATTGCTTCCCATGCATTCAGCTTTGTACCTTGGGGCTCGTGCACTTCCAGGAAGGGCAAAAGCCTAGGCCCCGTAGCTTTAGGGGTGGAGTAAGAAAGGGTTTTCTTAAGGCAGAAATATTCTGGTATAACAATCTGGACTATACTACTTCTTGCTTTTCCCACACAGGCATAATAAATACCCTGAGATAAATAAGAAGTAATTAGAAACAGTAGCAAAAAGATGATGATGAAGAGGAACTATTTAAAAAATAGTGAATAAGATTTAACTAGGGACACAGGAACCATATTAAATATGTCTATGTACAGACATATCAGAGTGAAATTTAATGACTTGCAAAGACAAAAAGAAAACTGTAAAATGATTCAAGAAGAACAAGTGAAATGTCCACAAAAGAATAAGAAACAGGTTGATACTAGGCAAGAGCATAAGAAATCAATATCAGAAGATTGAAACTCAAATTTTACATTCAATTTTTATATTCATTTCTAATATTTAAATGTGAGAATGAAATGAACATATTTTAAGAAATAGTTTTATAAAACTTATCACATATCAACTCTCTTGGTAAGAATCTTTCATGTTGTAATATAGCAATGAAATAACATGAATTAAGAAAAAGAGAAGCATGGACAAGTGGAAAGTAGAATTGAAGACGTCATAAATTATGCTATTGCTTAAATTAAAATTGGACCAAATTTTTCTTAGCAATATGGAACTAAAAGTTCAGAATATCACATTCTGCAGGTGGAGTTTGAATTGAAAGATTAGATAAAGATGAAAGTTTTTTTAAAAAAGCTTTACTTTTTCTACCTAATGGGGGAAAACATAGATACTGAAAAGATTTAAAAATAATAAAGAGGCTGGGCATGATAGCTCATGCCTGTAATCCCAGCATGCTGGGAAGCCAAAGTGAAAGGATAGCATGAGACCAAAGTTCAAGACCAGCCTGGGCAGCACAGGGAGGCCCCAGTCTCTAGAAAACATTGTAAAAAAGTAGTTGGGCATGGTGGTGTGCGCCTGTAGTCCTAGTGACTAAAAAGTCTGAGATGGAAGTATCACTTGAGCCCAGGAGGTATGATTGCGCCACTGTACTCCAGTCTGGGCAACAGAGTGAGACTCTATCTCCAAAAAATAGAATAGCAAAAACAAAAAAATCCCTTACAATGACAAAATTGATAAGGAAAAAACATTAGTGTTGGTTTCAATATCTTAGCGATAAGTAATAGAATGAAATACAAATTAAAACCAGACCTAGACATTTCAGGAAATAGTTAGCCTCATCTTATACATGTTGTTATGTGATAGAAAAAGTGAAATATCTGTCCAGCTTATTATTTTGAAGCTTGTATAACTAAGACTGATAAAATCAATACAAGAGAAGGAGATTATAGGCCCAATAAAGCATGATCTAAATATACCATGAATGAGAAAAACTTGTCCTAGAAACTTGAGGACAATTGAACATAAGATAACCTTACAATGTAATTCATCATTAGTGGCCTAAAGAAAAAACATGTGATTAACTCAAAAATGCAAAAAAAAAAAAGTATATGCTGATAAAGTCTTTTTAAACACAAACCTCATAGAAAATTTTATATTTAAGAGATTAGAAATAATCTTTTAAAATCTAAGCAAGATAATTTTCATTCTATTATTGTTATCTTAGTATTAAAGGTACTAGATATGAAAATAAGAGAAATTAAAAGAAGCTATATAAGGCATAAAAGACAAAGAACAAAATTTATATTTTTGTAATATTTACACACAAAATCAAAAAAATCCATTGAAACACTATTGGAATTAATAAGAGTTTAACTAGATAGCTTAATTCCAGATGTGTATACAATACTCAACTTTTGTTCATCAGCCTAGAAATAAAAGATTAGAAAAAAATAGTAAATAATACATTACTTAAAATAGCAAACAAAAAGGTCACAAATGAGCTAGGAAGTAATTATATAAGTAATGTATGAGATTTTCATAGAGAAAAATTTTAAACTGCACTAGAAGACACAGAAAAAGTCCCATATAAATGAAGCTTTAGATCATGCTTAGGAAGAGATGGCAACGTTTAAAATATGTTCGTATGTTCAAATGAACATACACATTTAATATAGCTGTAAAAAGAGTTTTCAGAACACCTTGACAACTTGCATAAGATTTACATCAAATAATAGAAACTTATGAATTTTTTTTTAATTTTGAAAAGGAGCAAGACTGTGGGACTGGTGTGTGAGGTAGAATTAGCTGTACTGAGCATCACAGTATAATATAAAGTTATGAGAATGACTTTCTTTCTCAAGGAAGTGTGGAAAGGACGTGGGTATCCAAAATTCAATCACAGAACAGTTTAGAGTGCAGAAACAAACCCACGTGCGAAGGAATTTGGTATATAAGCAATGTCGGGTTTCAGAAATCTATGAAATCAATGAAGAAATGGAGCAATTTATAAACGGTGCTGGGAAAATTAGTTCGTTATACATTACTACACTACATATAAAAATAAACTCTAGATAGTAAAGAACCAAAAGTGAAATTTAAGACTATACAGCTGATAGAAAGGGATACAGGAAAATATGTTATTACCCCATCTTTTAAACAAGATTCAAAGAAAGTATAAAATATCAAGGGAAAATTAAAGGATTTGACTGCATCATAATTAAAGATTTTTATTCAATAAAGTCTATCACAGATAGAGGTAACAGACAGATAAATAACTGGGAATGATACTTTTTATAACTACATCTGTCTAATAAATACCTATTACATGTAAGTATAAATACTATGACTCAAAATGGAAAAATGGGTAGAGAATAGCAATGGACAACTGACAGAAGGTAAATCTAACTGAGTATGTGAAGAATACACTTAAACTCACTAGTAAACTAGAGAAATTGAATCAAAGCAACTGTGAGATACCATTTGTTGAAAATGTAAAAGTTGAATATACTTGAGAGTTGATTAGTGTGGCTAAACAATATGCTTGTGGGAGTGTAAATTGATGCAACCGTTTTAGATGAAAATTGATAGAATTTGTTGAAACTGAATGTAAATACATTTTATAATTCACTTGACTGATCTTTAGTTATACATTCCCAAGAAAATCTTGTATATGTGTACAAGAAGATATGCATGGTGATGTCGTCCCAGTATTTAATTTTTTAAGGGAAAGAGAAGTAACCTAGGTGTTCATCAGTAAGAAAAATGATACGTAAAATTTAGGCTATGCATTTAATATAATATTATACTACAGACAGAATGAAGTTAGTGTATAAAAACATGGGTGGATATCAAAAACATAATGGTATAAAAAAGAAAACAGAATAAATTGTATATCAAAATGCTATTTATATAAATTTATAGGCACAAAAAATACTTTTTCTTCAAGAATCTAAATGTAAGAAAAGAATAATAGGAGATATATTAACTATAAGAGAAAGTATGCTCACAGGGGATACATATTTGATTGGGTTGTAGAGTGCTCCACATCCTGGGTACAGCTACTAGTCCTTCAGACACCAAGATTATAGACCTTGTCACTACTCCTGCTTTCCCTTTGGACTTAAACCTTTTCCATACGTAAACTCAATGTCTTTGACTCATTCTATGAGCAAAATAAGGATAGAGGAAACGCAGTTATATTTACAACACGAGTCATGATTTTGTGGTTATCAATTTTTGTTTTCTTTAGAAGGAGCATGCATCCTCATGTGGATAAATGCTGTATGAGCTATAGCTTTTCTGTTTTTATATCCTTGAACCTCCTTCTTGACCTCCAGGTATATAGCTCAAGAAGTTCTGGCAAATGAAAATCTATCGTTTAATTCTTGATAGAGAAGAAGCTCAGCACAATGGCTTGCGAGGATGAAAGGGAAAAAAATCATTAATTCAAACTGAGATTCTCAAGTGGGAGATGTCTTCAAAATTACTTATTAAAAGATTTCCTGTCTTTAAGGATTTTTTTTAGAAAATTAGAAAACCTGCAAATATTGATATTTCAATTATCAATAAAATTATAGCTACTGCCTGGCAAAAGGAAGCTTATAATTTATACAAGTTTTCAAAAGCTTTAGATCTATTATCTGCATATAAAGAAGAGTTAAGAATATCAATTCAGTGACCTCCGAAATAAAATGTAAACTTTTATAGCTTTCATCATGAGGAACAATCTCATTATTAGCCTGTATGTTCAAATGTATTCATATTACTTTCTTTAACTTTCACCCAAAAGGTAATAGTCTCCCTATTTGATTCCTCTACTTAAGGAATAACATGATGATTCCAGCAAATCATTTCTTATTTGCTAAGGATGATTGGGCTCCTTATGTTTTATAGGTTTTATGAGAATTTTCTATTTTGGTGCTAATGCTGTTTTCACCTTGTTTGGCACTAACATATGTAAATCTGACCCTTGTATTTAGAAATGCACAGCCTAGAAATGGGAATGGTAGTGTTGTGCTTCTGATTAACAAATGTACAGCCTGACCTTACCCTATAACACTCATCCAGTTCCATGGTAAATATAGCCATATTACAGTGTGCTTCAATCTCTAAGGTCTTGAGGTCATGACCATTCTAGGTGTCTTTGGACCCCGTATTGTTCTCTCAACAGCGTATTGTTTCCACCTGAACATTCCAAGTGAAATAATCAAAGGTATATTCATAGTCATCCTGAGTTTCAAGATGGAACAATTTCAGCCTGCAATCCCGCGCTTTGGGAGGTTGAGGTGAGTGGATTGCCAGAGCCCGTGGGTTCGAGACCCGCCTGAGCAACTTGGAGAGACCTCATCTCTACAATAAATCAAAAAATCAGCCGGGCGTGGTAGCGCGCTACTCGCTTCCGGCTACTCGGAAGGCTGAGGCGGAAGGGTCACCGGAGCCCAGCAGGTCGAGGCTGCGGTGGCCGGGAGCGGCCACTGCACTCCAGTCTGGGCGACAGAGTGAGACTCCAACTCAAAAAAAAAAAAAAAAGATGGAACAATTTGAAAATGTCAACATCTTACTAAGGTTTATGAGATTAGATGATTTATAATCCTCTAAGTCTATTTTCTTAAATTATCTTGGGCAAGATTTGCTGTAATAAAGATGAAATTTGGCACATTTGCCAAATTGTTATATGTTTTCTGCGCTTATAAAATCTATATAAGCTTTTCTGCTGTAGACTTAGCTGATAATGGTCTCTAATTCAACTTTTGTCTTTTAAAGACACCACAGTAGAATGAAGGAAAAGAGAAAAAGTGAATAATAGGTTATCCCTAATATTTTCAAATGTATTCATATTACTTTCACCAAAAAGGTAGTATTCTCCCTATTTGAGAGATGATGAAATGGAAGTCCCCAAAGTCAACAAACATTGTCAACATCAGTCATCAAAAGTTAGAGTTGCAATTTGATCTAGTTCTAATTTCCAAAACTCTGGTGGTACCATTGCCTCTTTCTGAAAAAAGAGATGATAAAAGGAAAACAGATATCTTACATTCTTAAATTTTTATTTTAAAGAATAAAATACACACGCTTAGGCTCTACTTTATGCACTCCATCATTCTCTCTCCAGATGACAGAAGAATGCAAGACTGGAGATAGTGGAGTGACAGGTCCTCATACTAAAAAAATTACACTGCCATACGCTCAGTAGGTACCCTTCTGTCCAAATGAGACATTACAACAAGGCACTGAGGTTTGACCTCTAACCCCCACAGTGAACTCCAGAAGTCTTGTTGCAAATTATTTTCAAAGTAGCTCTGAACAGTTTGTGATCATGTAAAATGCCTGATATGGTTGCCAATATTTTGAAAGATTGTCAAAGAGAGCTCTATATTTCTTATACATCTCTTGATTCATAAATCTTCTCACTCTTGGAAATACATAGGGTCAGAATCTCATACAGCTTCCTCACATTGTGTACCAAAGAGTGACAGGCACCTACATTGGTCTTGAACATTACTAACTTATTAATCATAGAGTGATTAATCTAATATACAGTTAAGATGATTTGTGTATTGGAGACTTGTTTGATAGGTTTTAAACACATTTTTCCCTTTAAAAAATGAGACATACATATTTCCCACATGAAATAGAACAGGATTCTGTAGTACAATTTTTAAATGCTTATAAAGCATTTACAACAGTGCTTGATGTATACTTAAAATAACAATGATAGTCATCATTTATGGACTGGCAAATATGTGCCAGGTACTTCATACATATTATCTCATTCCAAGAGGTGGTTATCAACATATCCATTTTACTGATTATACAACTTTGTGTAGTTAAGTAGCAAAACTGGGCATTTTCATTTATTAAACACATTTTTAAATGACTAACACTAGGGATAAGAATATCTGAACAATATGATGTGTTATATTCTTATGTAAAGTATTATATCTGTGAATTATATGCATTTTATGGTGCATCAAAGTATTTTATCCTGATACATGCATTGGGAGCAAGAAAATGTTGGTTCAGATTCAAGCTCTTTATTCAAGTAAATCTGGAGGCTCATTTTTATTTCCAAATAGCTAGTTTTTACAGGACTCCTCTGCCTCCATTCTCTCCCTATGCTCCTCACCATTCTTGACCTCTCTCTGGGACAGTCTCCAACTGCCTTTGATTACTATAGGATTGGATCCCAGCCCTCCCTCCATGTGATGCCTCCCCTCTTGATCATTCCAAAGCCACGCCATTTTCCCACACTTTGGCCTCAGTGTCTCAACTTCCTCAGCACGATGACTCTCAACTGCACTCCACTTCATATGGATCTAGTTATATGCAATTTTGTTAAGTTTCCAAGATTAATCCTAACTTCTAAATCTTAGATCCAGATCTTTCTCTTCTGGTGACATCTTTATGTTGCTTTTCCTATTGTCTTCTGTCACTGACTCTACCCTTCTTACCACCACTTACCAGCAGCTAGCCTTTGTTTAACGAATATTTTCTACTTGCCAGGGACTGGTTTAAGATCTTTATAAACTATCTTGTTGTATTTTTATAACTACTCAGCTTGTCCATTGCAGAGCTGGAGAGAACTGGGAGTTGAGCCAAGGTTTCAATAACTCCAAATATAAATTTCTTATGCACATTTAGCACCTCATGCCCCTCTGCACTCACAGGCCTGTTTCCTTATTTACTTGTCTCCCTTCCCACCATCAGATGCTTCAACTGTGTTCTTGCTGGCACCCAGAGTTGCTTCCTTCTTTGACCTTACAGTGACAAGTCCTCGGTTCTGACTAAATCCGACTTTTGTTTTCTTCACTTGCAGCTGGTACCCATTGCTGCAGAACATTGACTTTTAGATTTCACTTAAGGCACAGGTCTTAAGTGAATTTACTAGGTTGGAAGATGTGTTCCAAAATGTCAACAGAACATAGGCTTCATTACATGTAGTAGGGCTGGAAGTTCTTTTGGGAAATATTCGTTATATACAACAATTTTGGTTACATATTTGGGAAACATTTTGTATGAATGGGTGATGATATAGATGTATTTATGTATTTACTGGTTAAAAATACATTTAAGGGAGACGGGGCAAGATGGCGACGGCATAGGTGAACTTGTGAGATTCTCTGAACGTGAGTTCCCAAAAAGGCTATCACTTCGCTACCCCCATCCCCCAGCCCACCACCAACCGCGCTGGGGGCAGGCCCGGGAACTTCAGTCCCACGCAAGGCCAGATATTGCGCCCCCGCCCCACTGCTGCCGTTCTACTCGTGTGTGGAAGTCTCCGGTCCCAGCCCCCTCCAGATCCCTCCCCGGCTGCATTGTCTCCAGCCCGGGCACCCGGCATCAAGCCGCCGGTCACACAGGGAGGCTCTGGGCACCCGCCCCTCAGAGACGCTGGTTCCATTTCTGGCTGAAGTCCTCTGTTGGGTCCCAGCGCCACTCTCGCTGTCTAGAGCCTGCCCTTTGGAACTTTGGAGCTCTGGAACTCCGGGTCCACCCTGGCTGAGGCACTCAGCGTGATACCCCAAATCAGAGGACCCAGACAAGCAGAGAAAAACAGATCTGCTTAAACTGCCTTGCCATTCTCCAGGCAGAGATTCCATTGCCCTGCCCACCTAGCAACAAACTTTACCTTATTTC
>NW_007255984.1:355068-371710 GCF_000164805.1 Carlito syrichta | reverse complement strand
ATTTACTGGTTAAAAATACATTTAAAAGCAACTGCTTTTAGAAAGGTCTGTGACTGAGATTGTGGATTCCACTGTAACTTCACAACATCACACTTCCATTTGATAATTATTTTCTTTATAGCAAGTTAAATAGCTCAATACCTATCCTTGCTGGTCTTGTGTTCTATCTCTCTCTTTAATAAGAGACAGAGTCTTGCTTTATCATCTAGGTTAGGGTACAGTGGCATGATCATAACTCACTGTAACATTGAACTCCTGGTCTCAAGCAATTCTCCCAACTTTACCTCCCCCAAAGTGATGGGATTACAGAAATGAGCCACGGTGCCTGGCCAACAGGATTCTCTATTTTTTTTAAAGTCACATTGAACCATCTTACAATAGTAGAAATCTTTCTTATTAAGAGGCTCTTACTACTTTTCTCCTCTCTGTTTCATAATTTGTTGATATCTTCTTTCTCCCTGAGTAATTGTATGCCCCTGTTCAGAGATTAGCAGTTTCTTTTTACATAATAAACTCCTTGCAGATGGGTTGCTCATCCTGGCTCTCAATGCTCTGCCACTCATCTATCTCCTCACTGCTCTGTCCCTCACAGCTTTGTCCATTGGCCTTATTGCCTCGGCTCATTGCAATGTTTAATTGAAGCTCTTTGTCCTCTCATTCATGTCATTTCCACTTGGCTTAAATGGTACCCTATGAAAGACACTTTATCTCTTTCCTTAAGCCAGAAGTCATTTCTTTCTTCTTTGTGTTCCTATGGCCATTTCTGGCTTTAGCCCACAAATACCACTATCAGTTTGTTACATAGTTAAATCATGTGCATGCTATCACTTCACAACTAGGTAACAAACCCTTCGGCATTTTTCAAGTCTTATTCCTTGCTGTATCACCCCTAGTATTTGTGAGAAAATGCAATATCCAACCTAGGGTCTTCTTGGGCTCAGGTAAACAGACTTACATGGATACCATGAACTAGACATGGCTCTAAGAAAGATACAAACCACAAAACACACAACAAGCCAGCAGAACAGCATAAAACATTTCTCTGCATAGGAAAAGTCCTTCCAGCAGTTCACACATCTGTCCAAGGGCTATTTCTGAGCCCTCAAGTGAAAGGTCAGGTATGAGGAAAGGAGACTAAACCCAGGCAAGTGCAAGAGCTTTCCTGGCTTAGACACTCCATATTCCAGCAAGGAGCCAATATTTCCTGGAACAGTTTCTTGCTGAGCTCCCAGGATCCCTGAAAGGGCCATGTATCTCCTGTAATAGGAATCACAAATATGAGATACACCTAGTTTCTTTTGTGATTCGCGTTAGATACAATTCCATTTGATCTAAGTCAGGGGTCACTTTCATCATAAAAAATGTTTTCTGATTACAGCTAACATCCCAACTCTATCAGATATAACAACAGAACAGAGAAAGTTAATTCAATGCTAAATGTGCCTGTAGAGGAAGAGGAAGGGTTTGGTTAACTAATCTCTTCGCCACAAAAAAGAACTAATACTTATTGCATATCTCGCCTATCTACTATTGTAGACATTTTTCATAGATCGTCTTTTTCTACACTTACCATAATTATAAACAGTATTCTTCATATATATTTTACAGATTAGAAAATTGAAGTCCAAGGAAGTTCAGTTAACATCCAAGATTACATTTTAGAGCCAGCCAGTTATAGAAGTTATCATTTGTCTGGCTTCAAAGATTTTTTTTCTATCCCATGTTGATTAATTCAGTGTCACATGGAATGCATGCAATAAATATTTGTTAGCATTTACAATTGTGTCTTTGACTAGTTTAATGCCAGCACTTGAATTATTTTTAATAGGCTTCCCCCAACCCCAAAATACAGATGGGTTTATCTTGGAATGATTATCTGTGAAATTTAGGGTAATTTAAATAGAATGTGATATCTATTTTCAAAATGGCCTCACAGCAAGTAAGTAACAGAACTAAAACTTTCCATCAGTTTCTGTCAGGTCAATTACTTGAGCCTCAGTTTCTTTGGAAAATGAAGGGATTAGAACTGATGATCTCCCAGGCCTTTCCCACCTTTAATATCTTGTAGAAAGAAAGTCTGATTATCTTTCTGCTGCACCTGGCAAGGCTTGGTGGCCAATTAGGAAGCAAGGATGAAAGTAGTTAAAGTATCTATTTTCTCTTCATTTTTTAAACTCAAGAGTTCTGGCCCAGAACCTCTTGTTTCTGGGATAAGACTCTGGTTTGAACAGAGCATTTAACAGATATTATTTTCAAAGTATATGGTTTTGCGTGTCTGAGGAAAGAAAACACACACTTCAACAATCTACCATTTAGTGAAGCAGAGAATTGCTTTTTTGGAGGACAACCAACATCTAAAGGAGATATTTTAAGCATGATCTAGTGTTCATTTTAAAAGTATATTATCTTCACTATATAAGAGTTTGGAGTTTATATTTATAAGTGAGAAAATACATCTTACATGCAGAGAGGATCACATCACTGTGGAAGAATAGAAATTACTTTTTTCAAATTTCCTAAAGTAAAACCTCCAAGTAAATTTTTATTTTTATAAGGCCTCATCATTGTACTATGAAAGGAAGTCACTCAAGTCATTTTAAATTGGCTGTGAAACACAATCATAGATTCAAAAACCTAGTAATAGGTTTTCTCAAGTGCACTAGAGTGGTAAATATTTGTTTAAATTAAACATTAATCCAAAGGATATTTCCCTCTCTTAAACCTCAGTGAGATTTATCATTAGGAAACATACCTTCAGGCTAGGAGTAGTGATTCACATCTGTAATCCCAGCACTTTGGGAGGCTGAGGAGAGAAGATTGACTGTGTCCAGGGGTTTGACACCAGCCTGGGCAACTTGGCAAGACCTTGTCTCTACAATAAATCAAAAATTAGCCAGGTATGGTGGTGCACACCTGTGGTTCCAGCTACTTGGAAAGTTGAGGCAGAAGGATCAACTGAGCCCAGCAGATCGAGGCTACCATGGCCGTGAGAATGCCACTGTGCCACTGCACTCCAGTCTGGGTGGCAGAGTAAGACTTCAACTCAAAAAAAAAAAAAAAAAAAAAAGAAAGAAAGAAAGAAAGAAAATATACTTTCATTTTGCATCCTCATTTTAAAACGGTATCATGGATGCAAATTTCCATTAAAAATCCATTCTTAGCTAATCAATTCAAGATTTTATGCTTTTCTAAATTGGTTAACATTTTTTTAAAAAATCTCATTTGTTCTAATCTTCTTCATCGGATAGATAATAAAAAATTAATATTTTTGGCATTTCCCCACCACAAATGTACCTTTTATAAGCATTAGCAATTTTGTGGAATACAGTTTCCAGAATTTTTCTTTATGATGTCTTCAATTGTTTCATGCATGGAATAGACTCTGTAGTCATATAGTCATCTATATTTTCTAAAATTCTACTTGTTCACAAAAACATTTAGCAATCCTTAAATAATCTCTCCAATAGAATATATGAAAATATTTTAGATAATTAACTTTCTGCCACAACACTAATCCAAACTTTTTCAGCGGCAACTTTGTTATTGCAGACGTCTGTATAGACATCTATTGTTGACGAAGATACTAATTGATCTACCCGTACAATTGACATAGAGCTGTCAATGGGAATGTCAGCAAAGATTATTGAATATGCAAATAACAAGTCAATATCTGACATTACAGCAAGCTTGGATTTGACTATATGTTAATTCAATACAAATTTATTTGAGTTTCTGCGACATGGTTGTGCTAAAAGCTTGTAAGGTGACGCAAAAATGGCAAGGAAAACTAAAACACAGTGCTTGCTCTCAAGACTATCTATTGTCTAGCAAGGATGCTAGATGTGTAATAGAAAATTATGATTTTTTAAAAAATCTAACAAAAATCTATACTATCCAATGTTACCTGGGGGCACAAAAGATGTGATTAAAATTGAATTTTAATCCTATCATTGTTGGCTATTTTTATACTGATATAACCTGAACATCACATATTTACCCTACTTTCAGGAAAAAAGTCAAAATTTGAAGTCTCCATTTCTTTTTTTTTTATAATATATATTTTTTTATTTTAAAGTTGTGGGGTACAGTTAAGAGTTAGGTATACAAATATTCATTGTGCAGGTACCCTTGTTGATGAGGTGTGCCCCCCTTTCCCCAGACAGATATTGACTACCATTAATCCCATCTCCCTTCCCCTCCCGGTCCCCCCCCCACCAAGAGTTTCCCGCCACCATCAATCCTTTTCTTACAGTATTATGGTAGTTGTTCAAGGTCCACTTATGAGTGAGAACATGTGATGCTCAGATCTTTGTTTCTGTGAGAGATCACTCAGTATTATAAACTCTAATTCCTGCGTAATATTCCAGAAGTCTCCATTTCTTGTCTTCTAATCACTACAGTGTCAATCCAAAAGCACAACAGTTCAGAATTCTGAAGTGTAATGGGAAATTTCCTAACTGTCTTGCTATGTTTCTCTTCTCCAGTTTGGAATCTCAGCAAAACTTTTGACCAAGGTATCTTCAGGTTTTTACACTGCCTGAGGACAGCCTGGGTGCAATCAGTCTCTAGAGTCTAACCTAGTAATTGCAAACTTTCATGTGTGCAATCCATTACAATGTCAATCAACACTAGTGCAAACACCCGTTTTAAGATGCACAAGGGCATCTTTGCCATAACCCAAACCCATTTGTGGCTCTTTACCACAACCCAAACCCATTTCCAAAACTCAGAGCTATAAGAGATACAAGGCTTCTTTTGTTTTTTTTAATCACAATACATTTTTAATAGTTGAAGTCATGCAAAGTTGTCAGCATTGGACTCACATTCAGGCTTCCTGGGCATGGCAAGAGAAGTCATCAGTTTAGATATTCCCTATGTTCCAGGCCCTTCCATAGATGCTGGAGAGAGATATTCATGAAACAGAATCTGTACTTGAGGAGTTTTCCTGCAACACATGAAGGGTTTGAGGTACTCTGGAGGACCTCAGTGTTCATTTAGGACAGAAAATGCTTAAGAGACTGTTTTGAACTAGGAAACATTGACTCCCATAAAATTCATTCACTTTGCACTATTTAAGACAATGTTCATCATTAATTGAAGGATGGAATGATTTTCTTTGCCATTCCATAAAATATTATCATCTTTTGTTTTGTTTTGTTTTGCTTTTGTTGTTGTTGTTGTTGTTTTAAGAGATTCTTGTCTGTGTCACTGGAGTAGTGATGCGATCATAGTTCACTGTAATCTCAAACTCCTGGGTTTCAGTGATCCTCCTTCCTCAGCCTCCCAAATAGCTGAGACAATAGGTGTGCCCTTCTGCACTCAGCTTATTATCAATGTTTTTCTGAGAGAAATTTCTGAAAGTCAAATCGAAAGAAGCTTCTAGAGAATTATGAAGCATTTGGAAAATTCAAAATTGGATCACTCTCTTAGAATTTTAGACCCTTAGTGCTTGAATAGTTTTAATTTTTCAGAAGACTAGTTAAATATTCACTTTGCTAGTACTTACTAATCAATAGATTTTTTAAAAATTATGTTATTCATGAGATAGATATCTCAGTTTTTAATCATTTAAATAATAACAATTTTCAATTATTTTATGTTAGATTTTTAAAAATATTTGGGATTTGTAGGATTTTTTAAAAATTTTAAAACTTAAATGATTATCTCTAATAGTTTTAAGAATAGTGATGATAACTTAAGATATGCAAATATTGGGTTTTAATTTGGTTCTGTTTTGCATTTTATCAAGGTAGTGTAAAAATCATCAATGCATTTTTATCAAATTTCAGTTTGTTACTGTTTTGATCATCTGTTAAATGTGTATTTCATATGTAGCTTTTCCTGTGTTCATCATTTAAGAATATCTCTGAATTAAAATTTTACAAATGACAATTAGAACATGACTAAGTGAAGTTTACTGTGGAAATCTGGAAATTTGGATACTGTCCACTGGACAATGAAAATGCAAGACTTGTGCAAAATGCTTCTAGCCTGTTCTCTGGGAACAGAATAGAAACTGACATCTTAGAAACAACAATTAAACAAAATAGGGGTAAAATATTTCACCAGAACTTATGATTACTTATGATCAAATGCAGCTTCATAACCAGCTAGTTGGCAACTTTGAGAAATCATTTCAAAGTAGATGAATAGAATACTCAACACTGCCCCCCATTTCTGGCCCATTTCCCCTTGAATATATCAGTACTATCAAAAGAAATGCATTAAGGATATACATGGACAACACGCAGTACTTTGCAAAACCTATTGAAAGACTCATAGGAGGCATTTTCTTGTCATTACTACCCTCAGAGATTTTGGGTTATGGTAAGTGTAGCCAGTCTTGTTGTTCAGATGTCTAATAATGACCATAATCATTATTGTTTTCTCCTAACGTGACCTATAAGCCATGCTTTGCTTGTTAGAGACTTCCCCGAACTTATATTATTGCTTCAATGAGATGTTTACTAATTACTGCAATTTCCCCCCCAGACTATTCGCCTACAAAAAGCATCTTCCTTTTAATTCTGCATCAGATAGATCTCCCATTCAAATTTTCATGTCCTCTATACTTTTGTCTCTGACGTGATTTCCTGCCTACTGGGTCCTCTTCCATGGTCTGGACTCAATAAACAGAGGATTTCTGAGATCCCTGAGTTGGACAGAGCTTTGATTTGTATTAATATTTAGTCTCCTCAGCAGAGGTGAAAAGCCATTTTTTACATTAATTTCTAAAACCCTGAGTGCAATTAGTCACTAAAGACATAAGTATGGTAAGTTTACTAGTCCATAAAAATAGTTTTACTTGTAGAATTAGGTGAGCTAAGAAAGAAAAAAGCATGTGTTCAAGTGATATTGCATCATTTTTTAAAAAAATAAAGTGTGATTCTGAGGTTCCATTTCTTTAGCATAAACAAAACTTATCCTCATTTATTTGGGGTCTTCTTTTTCCTCTTCCCTTGAGAGGACCATTCAGGGACTATTTACAAACACGTCTTTGAATCACAGCGAACACTGCTATTCTAATGTCTATTACAGACACAGTTAATTTTTGTTGGGCACTGGGGGCCAGGAGCCCAAACCTCCAGGGTGTAGCTTTCCTAAGGTATATCCTAAAACCATCCCCTGGGCCCCAACCACTACCCTGAGGCAGTCAGAGTGATGGGTGACAAACCTGAGGTCCTATGTTAATTTGTCCCAAATCTGGAGACTAACACCCAAACTTTCTTTGGTTCTAGTTTCTTCTTATCACCCATCTCTTTTTTTATCATCTTCCCTCAATGAACATGTAAATACCCAGTGTTGATTCACACTCTAAGGTTGGGTTGGGGAAATACACTAAATCAATTTGTTTGTTTTTTCTGACATGCACCTTGGTAACTGTTCAAGATAACTTCATGTATAGAATGCCAGCTACCCTTAGACCCAAGACTCAGTCACCTCCCCTCACTCTTTATGCTGAGCACCTGGATTCTCTCTGCTTTATCTTTAGGCTTCAGAAAAAACCTACTTCTCTGCATTTGTTTTCCTCTACTTTAATGGCCTACATCTTGTTCTGTGTTTCTTCATTTCCTCAAAATGAATGATTTTCAAGTTACATATACTGAAACTGAAATTCTTGCAATTGCTCAGAAAGTAAACAGAAGTTATATACATATGTTCAGCATGCTGTGGAAAAGTGTGTACGTGTTCATGTATCGATTCAGCAAACATTAGCTGAGCATCTACAACATGCCAAGAAATTTTCTAACCCTTGCGACTTGATGACTGAATAAGATAGAGTCTCTGCCCTTGAGGAATTTACAGGGTTATAGGAGAGACCAAAGACAAGAAAGCAGGACAAGGAATTATGTAGGCAGTTAATGACATTGACTTTCCAGCCACAGAGGTAAGCAACAAGGTTGCCAGGGGAGGCTTTGGGGTAAGCCTCTCCTGGCTGGGTGGGTGGGGGGACGGTGAGGGGAATTCCAGAAGGAAGTCGAGTTTAAGGAATACCCCGAAGGATCCCAAGGAGTAACAGGGATGAGGGAAGTATATTTTAGCAGAGCCAAAACTGTGTGGCTAGGTCAACAGAGGAGAGAGAAAGAGTATCCTTTCAGAAAACTCCAAGTGCTTCCTTAACGTATCCTGATGTGAGACCAAAGGGCAGGGCTGGAGATGAGGGAAGTCTCATAACCACTTACAAGACCCAAATACCCCACAATCCATGAGGAACTGTGGATTTACAATCTTCCTTGTGATGCAGCTTCTTGTCTTTGCTATAATTTGGATGATTGTCCCCTTCAAATCTCATGTTGAAATGTGATCCCCAATGTTGGAGGTGGGACCTAATGGGAGGAGACCGGATCATTAGGGCAAATCTCTCACCATGGCTTGGTGCTGTTCTCGAGGTAATGAGTGAGTTCTTGCTCTTTTAGTTCACACTGACTTGGTTGCTTAAAAGAGCCTGGCACCTCCTCTCTTTCTGTCTTGCTTTCAATCTTATTCTATGACATGCCTGCTCCCTCTCTGCCTACCACCATGATTACAAGCTTCCTGAGGCCTCATCAGAAGCCGAGCAGGTGCTGGAGCCAGGCAGAATCATAAGCAAAATAAACATTTTTTAAAAAATAAATTACCCAAGCCGGGCTCGGTGGCTCAGCCTGTAATCCCGCGCCTTTGGGAGGCTGAGGTGAGTGGATTGCCTGAGCCCGTGGGTTCGAGACCCACCTGGGCAGCGAGACCTCATCTCTACAATAAAATCAAAAAATCAGCCGGGCGTGGTAGCGCGCGCCTGTAATTCCGGCTACTCGGAAGGCTGAGGTGGAAGGATCGCCAGAGTCCAGCAAGCGAGGCTGCGGTGGCCGGGAGCGGCCACTGCACTCCAGTCTGGGTGACTGAGTGAGAATCCAACTCAAAAAAATAAAAAATAAATTACCCAGCCTCAGCAAAGCAAAATGGATTGATACACCTTCCTACCTTTGGGTGAAATCTTGGGCCAGTTCAATACTTTTCCCAGAAACTGTCAAGTAATAGCAAGTCCTCCAGTCAGTTTTAGTCATAACACAGATCCACTTCTATACGGGAAATACCCAGTTCGATATAATAGTCAAAACTGTAAACTTAAAGCTTTTTTTCCTCTCTGAGTAGTGGCTAAGATGGGCACCCACAGTGGGAGACAAGGGTGTGGTGTGCAGTTTTGAATTTTTCTTCTTTCTTGTCACCCCTGCTGTGAATACCAGCACTGAGGATGGTGGAGTGAATTGATTTGCACTGGACTGGATGACTGCACATTCTGAATTTGGTGCACGCTCAGGACTGACCCTTCTGGGGATGCCATTGGGCATCCCTCCGATTTCCCTCCTAAGTACATCTAAGTGCACCTCCCAGCCATGTGTAAAGCATGTCCTGAGGTTAACAATTGCCTCTTCCTTTCCAACCAAACTTCCCTCAACCCCATCCTACTCTACCATAGGCTTCCTGGAAAGCTTCCGGTATGGGAGTTAAAAATATCTCCTGACCACCTCTTCTGCTTGAATGGCCTGGTTGGTCAGCTCCATACAGCAAATCATGCCATCCCCACTCTCCACAGAAGCTCAGCAAGCACCCAAGAAAGACAAGCATCTACCCTGCAGCTTCAGCCAGAGCCTGTGTTTCTTCCTCTGGGGTCAGATAGCAGGGCACTGTGCCTGGTAACATCCAAGGGACACACAGCCACTAGCGCTCTGTGGTCTGTGGTCTCCTCGGTATGAGGCTGGAGGGACATGCTCTTCCCTTCTGGGGAGAAGGCCATACCACTCCAGGAAATTTCTCCAGAGAAGTCTTGTCTAGGTAGAAACATTTTAAAATGCAAGTGTTGAACTAAGGCTCACAAAATTAGCTTATGGCTACCTTCTTTGTAAGTCTTAGTTTTCTTACTTTAAAAGAATGGAGAAAATTCCTACCTTTCTTCTCTTGGCCTTTTCCAAACTCAATGAAAGAAAAGAGTTCCTTAGTAACCTGTTATACATGATATTTATATTTATATAAAGAGTTTCGGCAAAGGCAGGATCCTTAAATTGGTTTAATAACCCTGAGTGTGTTAGCAAGAACACGAATCCTAAGTCCTACAGGCATATTCTTGAGGCTCTCAAGGCAACCCACGCTCCTCACCCCAACCCTTCACAGCAACCATCCCTAAGAGGAAAGATTGGGTTTCTGGTTGTTGTCAGTTCTTTGAACACTAACCAAGAAGAATGGGCAGGGCTAATTGAATTAAATTGGACTGGGATAAAGAAAATAGGTACGCATCATTGACTCACCTATAGCTGAGGTGAGGATACAAAAATAGGTTGGAAATTAGGGAGTGGTGGGCATTTTTTGGATTCAGATTCTTCCATGTTCTTAACACAGTTTCTTCAGCTGTTCCCTAAATGTTCTCTGGATGCACCTTCTCTGTAATATCACATTTTGCTTCCTTTTCCAGAAACCAGGAAATAAAGCTACCCCCAAACACTGCCCAGCAGGGAAGAGAGTGCCCTGGTATGGCTGAAAGCACTTACCATTAGGAAATGTATTATATTTAAAAACTAAATTTAAAAAAGAGAAAGAAAGAGGAGATTCATCTTCCCAAGGTAGGGGAGTGGGCCAAAGCAAGCTAACATGGCCTGGCCATAGCTCAAAGAGCACATGGCCACCCATAGCTTAGCCATGGCCTTAATGGCAATGTCTTGACATTTTAAAAAATTTACTTGTCTGTCTCTCCATTTCTCTCTTTCTAGTTTGTTAAAGTCAAGATCTGAGTGTTTGTCTCATATATTTTTTTATACAAGTAGGAATGGTTGGAGCCTGAGTTGGCCAAGGGGGTGAATCAAAGGAGAAAAGACAGGACACCATTTTGCCAACCAAAGGACAACTGGTTCAGCTAGGATCACCCTGCCCTAGAAAACAATCTAGACATCCAGCTTCCTCACTCTCTTACCTGTGCCCCAGCCCCTCCCCTCCAACATCTCCCCATTACTGGCTGTGGAGGTCAAAGCAACTCCACCTCTGATGTTAATTTGTCATAATGACTTCTGACTAACCTCAGTTCTGGGAAGGCTTCTTAACATTTCCTGTTTATCTATTGTTCCTTGCATAATAGCAGGTACTTACCATAAATCTTGCCCTTAGGTCAAACAATCTTGATGTTTTTGAACTTCAATTATACTATACATCCCTTCTGAATCACGCTTTCCCTATAGTAGATAAGCCCTGGGTCTGGAGGGTAATAGTGTGGGGATCCACCATCTTGTCTTGCCCCCACCTAAGACACAGACAGGCTTCTGTTCTTAAGTCTTATTGACTGTTTCTTCATAAGAAACTGGATATGTCAGCCTCTTTCTTCAGCCTCTCAGCTTTCTCAAACTTTTGGGGATAGGTTTCCATAGGCCTGCTCAATGCAAAACACTAGCTTTGAGAAGAATGACATCTGAAGGGATCAAACGCCACCAGCCTCAGCATTTGGCTCTTTATTACCCAGCTGGGAACAGCAAGAAATCACTCACTGTCTTTTTCTTGAATCTCACTGTTATCTGTAAATTCCCATTAGGATGACTCCTTAAAGGATCCCCTGCCCACTTGCTGACTCCAGCCTCCATTTCTGCAGTCCATTCTTCCCCTCTCAATAGTGATTTCTCTCAATTGGAGAAAGCCAACTAAACTCTCAAATGAATGTGAATTCTCTACACCATTGGAAGTCTAGCATAAGATAAAGCTCAATAAGTGTTAAGCAAAAAGATTTTCATTAATGACATTAGATAAAGAGTTCTAAAGCATTTTCATGCAACTATTAAATAAGTCAGAGCAGAGAGCTGACTAAAGCATGAAGGAAGGATAAGAGGATCTGAAGACAAAGAGAAAGAAGTAAATGAGTACCAAGAGTGGTTTTTTTAGGGCATGAATCCTAAAGCTGGAAGAGTTTATTTGAAAAGTCCCAAGACTGCTGTAAGTTCTCGCTAACTCTATGTCTGCACTGTGATGAGTCTTACAAAGGAATATGTCTCTTGCAATAAATGGGTTGAAATCCAGCCGAAGGAGAATTTGGTCCTCATGTATTCATGGGCCTTTGATTATTCACCTGAATTGTAACAGTTCCATTTTTTCAAGCAATAGAAGATATTTTGTAACTTCAATCTCTCCAACTCAATAGTTGAATGAATCTACGATTGAAGTTAGCATCAAACAATGTTTTAGTTAAAATTCCCGAGAAAGCAGGCATCCTCACGTGACTTACTAAATACTCAGTGGATATGCATTGAAATGTCCCTATCTTGGATGATGGCAAAGCAACCACAATAAGCCTCTACCATGAGAAACTCTTCTCTGTGGTTACTGTATTAAGACTGAAGAGTCAAGAATAAATAGCCCCCAGTATTTCAGTGCTCTTGCTTTGAAGACTTGATCAACACTCAGAAGAATCTTCTGACTTCAGCTGTTCCCCCTCTCTACGGCTGCCATCAGGATATGAACAGATGGAATGAGCAAAAGTCCTGGCTCTCATCAGCAATCAGAACACACGATAGGGGCTCTATACTAGGCCAAAGGTCAATGAAATTGCTAATGATGGCATATCATTTCCTTACTGACCCAAGGTGAGAAAAATTCCCTGAGTTCAAGAGCACATCACTGATGTCCACTAGATACTCCCTCATGCCCTAACATAGGGCAGAAGGCAATGGGGAGACCTGGACCTTGAGTAGCATCTGAATACATCTGAAGGGGTGTCAGCCCTGAGTTTTCATAATTTATTTCAAAAGTTGAAGGTGTAAGTTAACTAGCTCCAAGTTATCTGATGTCATCCATACTTTTTCCCATTTGCTTTCATGTATACTAGGAGCTAACCTGGGTGTGGGGGTTTGTGATGATTGTGGGGCACATTTCTAGCCCTTTAAGTATCTTTCTGGCCTCCACACCAAAGGCCAGAATCCCTACTCCCTCCCGTATTTCTTCAAATGTTTCCTTCATCTGCCTTATTTTTGCATTTTCTCTTCCTGTCCCTTTCTAGGTGCTTTTCTCTTTTCCTTTGTTTTTGTGCTGAAGCTGTGGATGTTCAGGGAGAAGTCTGAGCATGCTTGGGGTACTGGCTTCAGTGGGACAAGACTGTGACCAGAGTTCACTTCTGTCCCCGGGCCCTCTCTGAATCCCTCCAGGACTCTGATAAAAGTGCCTCTGTTTCTGATTTCTGCTCAGTTTTTGTGAATATTGTTTTTCTTCTTCCTTCCGAGTAGCCGGAATTACAGGCATGCACTATCACGCCCGGCTGATTTTTTGATTTATTGTAGAGATGAGGTCTTGCTGCCCAGGTTGGTCTCGAACCTGCGGGCTCAGGCAATCCACTCACCTCAGCCTCCCAAAGGTGCGGGATTACAGGCTGAGTCACTGAGCCCGGCTGTTATTTTCTTCTTGAAAGCCCAAGATGGAATTAGCCAAAGAGCAGCCATTTTAACATGTCTTAACTCTGTCATGTTTTTCTAGCAGTTCACTTTAATTTACCCTTTAATCACTAGCCAAGGACAGAACCAATTGCTCAGAGGTAGCTAGAGATAATGGTTTTATAACCCCTTCTCAGCTTGTTTTGTACTAATTCACTTTTCTATTCTAAGTATTTGCCTCTACCCGTAAGAACAAAGTTAACCCTGTCAACCCTTTGTGACCTTCATGATACAGACAGACCACATCATCTTGTCTACATTAATGTGACTAACCCACTCATCTGCCTGTAGTCCATCACCTGATGTCAGTATCTGTGCTTACCTTCTGTGCTTATCTTCATGATGACGTGTAAAAGACTACCACCCAATCACCTTAACTACCTGCCTTTGTCAAAGGGAAGGTTTAAAATCATTCAACTAGCCAGACGCAGTGACTCACACCTATAATCCCAGTACTTTGGGAAGCAGAGGTGAGAGGATTAGAGGATTACCTGAGTTCAGGGGTTTGAGACCAGTCTGAGCAACATGGAAAGACCTTATCTCTCTCATCTCTACAATAAATCAAAAAATCAATCAGTCATGCCTGTGGTTCCAGCCACTTGGAAGGCTGAGGTGAAAGGATAACCTGAGCCCAGCAGGTTGAGACTGCGCTGGCCATGAGAGTGCCACTGCACTCCAGCCTGGGCAATACAGTGAGACTCCAACACAAAAGAAAAAAAAAAAAGCATTCAAAACTCAAGCAGCCATTGGCCATTGTTTTTGTTAAACTCTTAAATTTAACTTCTGTGCAATTCTTTGCATCTTTTGTGCAGCACCGGATTGCATACCAGATTCAGTGGTCTGATCTAATATTTTGGAGGCACTGCTGAGATTTTGACCTTACACTTCTGTTGTAACTCTGTTATTTAATCTCTGTATCTTGTTCTTTTTCTGCATCTCTATGCATCTTTCTGTATAACTCTCTGTACCCGCCAGATTCTTTTTCTCTGGTGGGGACATTGTAGCTTATCCATCTATATTTTTTCTTTTATAGGATAGACAGTTCACAGAGCTTGTGCTCAGGTGGGGTTGTGAAGCAGGGGTTGGATTGAACATCACTGACTATCCCCAGGGTAAACTCCAACAAAGCAGCTTATGGACTGGGAGAGGTGGGAAATAATCTTGTCTTGCACCCTAAAGTTGGTGCTCCATCCCCCTTGTCTCTTCTGGCCTTGTTTTGTTTTTGTTTTTGTTTTTTAACACTCTTCCTTCTCTTTTCCAATACTTATCCTTTGGTGAACAGATATTTATGAAATCAGTTTTTCTAATGCTGTCCCCACCGGGCTCTGTTTTCCAGCTGGAATCTCTGATAATATGATTTCCCTCCCCAACTATGGATCACATTATTAGAACCACATCCAGAAAGGCTGACTTGGCCCAGGAAGTATCTACTTGGTCAGCAGGTTTTTTTCCCCAGGATCTCCTTAAATCCAGCCCTTTCCTTTTTAAAAATGACCACATTTGGTCTCTTAGGCAACTTTTGAGGGCTCATTCTATGGGAGTGCCTCAACCTCAGAAACTGAGACTGAGCCATTCATGGACTAGGGTTCAAGATTTTTTCCATTTGCCCTCCAAGACATTGACTCCTTATTTTAACTTATAAACTCAACCTCACTTCTAATGTCTTCAGAGTTACTGGACACTATTTTACAAGTTGCTTTTAGAGGAAAAGACACCTTTTCTAACTCATTGCTATATCCCCAAGACTTTTTAGAGTATCTGATTTGCACTTGAGTTTCCATGGATATGTTTTGAATGACATTAAAATATTCATATCCAGTTTGTAAGGTGTTTTATACATACATGTGACAAGGGAATATGCAGGACCCCTGGGGGCAGAAATGATAATGAATCCAGGATGGAAAGGTCTGGATAAGTGTGAGGAGAAGGCAGAAAACAAATCCATAAGCTCAAGAAGGCATTGGGCATTAGCTTGTCAGGTAAGTGATAGTTTCAGCATGTCAGAGCATTTGCAGCCTAGTAAGTCTAACAGATTCCAGGCACTCAGAAGTCCCAAATCATACCCTCCCAAGCAAGTGTACCCAAAACTACAGATCAAGACAAATAAATCCCTTGAGACCTTGGCAAAAAAAGAATTAAATGTAAAGGTTAAAAAAATGCTTGTGAAAAATAACAGAGTCCACAAATGCTCCCTTCAAAATAGGCATTCTCATTTGCAGCACTAAGTCCCTTCAGTCAGAGATGTGGGACTCCCAGAGAACTACAGAGCAGCTGAATGGTGCCCAAGGCTCGATGAGAGTGAAGTTCTGCCACAAGACTCAATCCAAAAGAATCAGCTGGGAATGAATTGGGAATGATCAAAGTCAAGGGCCAGGAAGAGGGAGAATAATCCCAAGCAAAAATAAGAATAAGATAAAAGCCTAATTGTTAGTTAAGGCCACCAGAGCAATGTACACTTCTCAACAACCTAAGTTAGCCTTGTGCTTCTTAAAAGAGCTTTACCAATAGGCCATGGGATGATTTTGTACAGCACAGAAATGAAGTTACGTCCAAACTATGGCTTGAAAGCCATTCTTTGTCTGTTAGGGCAGATAGCTAACGCTGCTTCTTGGTTGGATGTACATCCCTTCCAAGAGTGAGGGGAACTCTAGGTCAGCCCTAATTACTACTGCTCTTCATAGGGGCAAGAGGGTCCAGGCCCATTCCATTTGTTTTGGGAATGCCTATTTTGAAGGGAAAGTTTGTGGGTCTGGGTCAATTTAATTTGTTTCAATGCCCAGTCTGGGATAAGACCTGGCTGAGAACCAAATAAGGATGAAGACCTCTAGGGAACAGCCCAGGGGATATATGCCTAGCAGCTGGGCCCATAGGGACTTGCATTCCTTTAACCATTAACCACTTCCCTAAACAAAGCCCTCCCTTTCTGCCCCACTACTTCCCCTCCAACCTACACACACATTCCAGAGTGTGAGCTGGGGTCTAGTCAGTAACAATCTCTCCCTTTGGCAAAATGCCCTCTTTGTCTAGGCAGCATTTTGGAGCAGCTTATTCTATGTAAGTTCCTCCACTTAAAAAACTCATGCTGAGAATCAGGAGGAAAAACAGGCATGTCAGATAGTGTTTCTTCCCAGGTGCCTGGCTGTCATGGCCTTTCATTTCCATCAGAGTTCTTTTTCCAGAGCTCTGTCCCCTGGCCTCACGCGCCCCCCCCC
>NW_007255984.1:311648-355048 GCF_000164805.1 Carlito syrichta | reverse complement strand
TGGTGAGTGGATTGCCTGAGCCCGCGGGTTCGAGACCCACCTGGGCAGCAAGACCTCATCTCTATAATAAATCAAAAAACCAGCCGGGCGTGGAAGTGCATGCCTGTAATTCCAGCTACTTGGAAGGCTGAGGCGGAAGGATCGCAGGAGCCCAGCAGGTCGAGGCTGCGGTGGCCGGGAGCGGCCACTGCACTCCAGTCTGGGAGACAGAGTGAGACTCCAACTCAAAAAAAAAAAACCACTTAAGAAAAATTGTCTACAGGGTGACAAAATTGGGGCCATGAGGCAAAAAAGGGCCATGGATGTTCCAGGGAGAGGAAAACAACCTCCAGCTCTGGCAGGAACTAGCTTAAAGTCCACCTGGAGCATGCGCATCAATAGCCAAGGTTAACCTAAAATAATCATGGCCTATTTTTATCTTCATTATAATATTATTAGCATAAAATTATCCTAGGGAAGCCTCTCACTCCCATCATACACCTGATGCCATGAAAACACAGATATGACCCTACAAGTTCTGCTCCCTCATTTGCCTCGAGGGAGTAGCAATAGTAAACCAGCCCTAAGACCACCCACTTCCAGGAAAAGGCCACCCAAAAGCCTCCCCTCAGCACCTCTAAGAAAGAAAGTTATAGTTCGCCAATAGCATCAAAAACAGGAGCTTTTGCAGGCTGTTTCTGCCTACTCCCCTCTTGAGAGTATACTATTCTTTGCTTAATAAAACTACTTGCTTATCCGGCTTCTCAGTGTGTCTATTTGCCAGTTCTTTCCAAACGTAAACATAAGAACCCTGTCATTGACCCATCTCCCCCACCAGGAGGAGCACCCCTTATCCCGGTAACATTTCCATTGAAGAAGTTGCCAGTGCTTGCAGTCTTAACTAGTGATGGTTCAATGAATCTGGATTCTCTTGTCTCGGGAATGGAGGACATTATATTGTACTTAACATGGGGTTACACGATTATACCCTTGGCCACACGTATGCACTCTCAGAACATGAGCTTACTGAAGGCAGAATATTCTCATATGGCCAGGACCTTAATCCTTTTCTAACTTATAGCACATTCATCAAAGGGAGGTACAGGCTGTCCTAGAGGAACATGTCTCTCTAGGTTAGTTGGATTCAAAGGCCACTGATGAGGGAAAATACTGTTAGAATTAAACTAATGAGCAGTTCCAGCCCCAAGACCCAGGTCAGGGTACCTTGCTTATCTCATTAACTGGTGATTTGGGTGTTTCCTCAGCAATCCTTTGCTTCTCTGAATCTTCATTTGCAGACTCAGCATTTTTGGCTGTTTTCCTCCTAAGAAAGTTGTGCCTGGGACCTATTTAGAAGGTTTCCTTAGCTCCTGACTCCTCAAGTCTTCCCGGACTTTAGAAGGGAGTAAAGAGAGAGAGGTTCCAGGCTGGCTTTCATGAAGTCAGGAAATCATCTGACTGTGAATAACCACCCACTTGCTGAAAAGTATCCGGTCCCTGACCCTGTCTGTATCTTTTTCATTTTGTTAAGGAATGTCTGCTACCAGGATAAACTTTCTCTGGGGAAGAAATCCATCCATATGCCATCATCCTTCTGCTTCTGAGAAAGAGGGCACTTAGCACTATATAAGCATAAATACTGAGACAGGAGTTTGTGAGTGGAAAGAAAGTAAACATGCTTTCTTAGGGTTCAGAGTCAGACAGGAGAAAGGAAGGAAGGAAGGAGACTTTCTAGATGAACATGGGGCTGGCACCAGCACATCCTGGCTAGAGATGAGCTTTACCCAAAGGTCATTCACAGACTGCAAGGCAGGACTGTGGGTCTCTGGCTTCAGGAAGGCAGCTAAGGAGAGCAGCAGCAGAGACTGGGCTGCCAAAGACCAAGGGCCTATCCCTTGCCCTCTGATGCTGCCTCCATTTGTATACCATCTCCACAAAGGATCCCTACAGATGGGTCCGGGGAGTTGCTTGACTCAGAGAGGATAGCAGCCGTGTCATGCCCAGTCAGGTCTCTGCTCTTGATTTCTTTCTCTCTTCTCTTCAGTCTTCTTAGTTAATTTGGGCCCTACTACTGGCCAACATGTAGCAAGACAATCGGTAGCCAAGGAGATGAACCACTCTATAGAAGGTAAGGACCTACACATTTCTGAATCACGCAGAATCATGTTGGTCCCATTCTAGGAGAAGCTTGCCTAGCTCTTTTTCCTTCCTCCCCTGAAAATTCCTCATTAATCAACTTCTATCTCTTTGAACCATGAAATTCAGAAGAAATTGATTGGAGAGCTACCAATCTGGAGCAGAGGGTGGTCAGCTCCTCCCCTTGGTCTCTTCTCTCCCCGTGATTGGAGATCTTTGTTATTCCAGGAGCCTTGCTCCCACCTATACTGTTTTGGTTCTTGTCTCTGATCATATATTCATTATCTTCCACCATCATTCTTGCTTTTTCTGAGTAGCTTTCTCTCCCTCTCTGTCTCTGTCTGCAAACATAACCACAGAACTTTTGCCTATCTTTAGTATCTTCAGACCAAACCTCCCTCCTCTTGCATTCTTTTCTCAGAAAAGAATGAATTGGTACCTTTTGAAGACAGTGACAGCAGGGAGGACTCAGGTCAAGTCCCATCCACTCCTATCCATTCTCAAAGCTGAGGAGGACATCTTTCTCCCTTCCTTGTTATACCATATCTAAAAAAGTTGTGTTAATATACACAAAATAAAACCTACCATTTAATAAAACTTACCATTTAATTTCTCAGGTAGTATTTCTGATAGTGAGGAAGCACTGTCTTGGTGAGACTGAAACCTCACCCCTTCCTGGCCCCTCCAGGAGACCCTCAAGACTTCCACTGACCACCATCTGGGTTGTCACCATCCTGTGGGACAAGCCACTGGACCTCTGCCCTTCAACTGGGAGATAAAGAAGAGGCCCAAGGAGACAGCTTCCAGACACAGCCCCAACCCCTGTGAGCACTGATATTTCCAAAGCATAGATCTTGGGTGTTTCCTTGTTCTCCCTCCCCAGACTTGTGCTGGTCTTGGGAAGTCTCTGACTCTTGTTCCTGATAATTCTATATGCTACCCTCAGAATGCCTTACAAACCTAAGAATCTCTAGCATTTTGGGATATTCTCCTTTGGACATGTAACCCCAAAGATGTCTCCTGGTCCCTAAAATATTAGTATAGAATAAAAAGCAGATGGAAATTTGGACATCCAAAGTAGCATCTCCTTTAAAACTGAGAACTTGATGGGCAGAGGCCCTGCTCACTGCTTGATGCTCCCCAAATATTTTCTAATTGAAGTGGTTCTCTGGTGGCATTTTAGCTACCATTACAATCTAAAGTGACTTTAGTTCCCTATGAGGCAATATAGAAGAAAGTTCATGGGTCTTGATGTCTGAGGTCTAAAGAAAGACTAGTGAATATATGTGACCAGCACCACGTGTCCCCCTAATCTTACAACTATGTCTTTCCCAGGATAGGATGAGCAGCTTGTAATGTCCTGCTTACTGCTATATCCCTGGCATCAAGTTCAAGTTCATAGCCATTTGGTGAACATCAGTGAATGAAGAAATGGCTGTGAGGTGTGGTCAAATAAAGGCAAAAAAAACATCAGGCAAGCAAGACTTCTTTCCTACCAATTACTCAGTTGAGTCACGTGTGGCAAATTGTTGGAGTCCAAACTGACCAAAAGCAGCATGTCTCCTAAAGCAGCCGATCCAGAGTAAACCACCCGGGCAACCAAGCTGAAGAAAAATCCTTAGCCTAACTCCTGCTCCAGGCTGCAGCTTTGACTTATCTTGAGGTTTATGGGATTTGACCTTTCCCCCCCCCGCCAAAGTCCTGGGATTATAGGCTGAGCCACCGAGCCCAGCCAATTTGACCATTTTTTTGAGGGCCCAAATCTCATCCCAGGATACCATTTTCAGCCACAATGGCCATGGTGGAGCTTGGACCATCTCGCAGTTCTAGTCTCTAAGGACCTGTGGTCCACAGAGTTCTCTGGCAAGAAGACCTGAGAAGCTTCACTCTGCCAGCCAGACCTCCATCCTGTGGGGTCAGAGGAATGAAGCATGAGGGTGCAGACAGGGTCGTATGGCCACACTACTCTCCAAAGCAGGGGCACCTGGTGTCCAGATTCTAGCACATATACCGCAACTGCTTATTCCATGTAGTTTCTGGGCACAGAATGGCCCAGTCCCTCCCCAGAGGAAGGGCTGCCCCTTTCCTAGACTGTTTTCCTTGGGCTGAGCCAGTGTCCCTAAGTACCTCCTCAGAGCAGAGGTTCTTGGGGTTGCCTGAGCTCCAGGGGAGGAAGGAGGGGGTATTCTGGGGGTTGAGGGGAAACTGGGATCCTGCTTCTGAGGAAATCCATATCCTTCTTCAGCCTCAAACAGTCCTCTCTTTTTGACATCAATTATCCAGTCATGCTTCTTTCATTGAGAAACCAGTTATAATTAAGATGTGGATATTTATGAGTTAAAAAAAAATGAAAGACAGAAAAGCTGCCAGCATTTTCTCCTCAAAGTTGGTAGCATGCCCTTCAGGTGGGGAGACTTGGGGCAAGACCTCCTCTGACAGTGAGGCAAGAAGCACAAACAATCCTACCAAGGGCACGTGGACAGGGCTGGGTGGGGCACTGAAAACATACTCCATGATGGCCCCCAGAGGCTCAGGACTGGTCCATGACACAAGTCCCAGAAGTACTACTCATGCAGACCAGGCATGAGCTTTTCCCCAAGGGAGACCTGCGGCTACACCACCCTTGGCTCACAGCCTCTCACTTGGGCTTCTTCTTTTTCTCGGCACCTGTATTATGCCCCAAGAGAGGTGTGTCCCAGAGGTAGGAGTGGAGGGAGAAAGGGCAGACAGTACCTCTGTACCCCTACCTATCCCTGTGTTCCTGCTCCCAGGGGAAAAACATCTCTTTCCAGATGTGCCATCTGGTCCCCTTGGCCACCCAGCCTTCTCCTGGCCACTGCCTCCACCCTGAGGGTGCTGAAGCCCTCAAACTCTGGTGTCTTTGGGCAAGGTCCATGCAGCCAGCTCATTTCGCACTTGGCTGCTTGTCCTAATTTCACTTTGACTCTGGTCCTCTTGAGAAAGTGAAAAAGTGTTTTTACTTTTTAAAATCTGCCCATCTGTTTCCAGAGCCTGGAATCCTATGGGTATTTGGAACAGATCAAATAGCCCTCAGTTTGGACCCATTTCCTAGATGTGATGGTCAATGTTGGGGCAGCAGGGAGGGCACAGGCTCCACCTCACTCCCAGCTGAGACACCTTCCTCTTCCCCCCCGCCACCACCCAGCCCTGTGTGTTTAACAAGCAAACAACGTCTTAGTGATACTCCAACTCTATCCCACCTCTATCTGGCCCTCTCCAAGAGCCTGTCAAAACTTTTATTGACCATCTGGGCTGTCACCATCTTCTTGGGACTAACCCCTGGCCCTCCACCCTTCACACACTAAGGGGTAACTTCCAGGCACAATCTCAGCCCTTTTGAGCACGAACATCCCTAAAGCCTAGATTTTAAGGACTTCCCTGCTTTTCCTCCCTCAGTCCTGTGCTAGTCTCAGGAAACCTCTGACCTTTGTCCCTGATAAGCCCATATGACACCTTCAGAACCCCTTAGGAACTTGGAGTCTCTGGCATTAGAGGGCATTTTCAGTGGCTGTGCAGAGGCCCTGCCCTTCGCATCTAAAGTCCCTGCCAAGTTTTCATATCCCCTTCAGCACGGCTCAAGATCGGGTCCCTGATAATATGAGTGTGTTTTTCTTTTAGACTACAAATTCCTGAGTGGGCAAAGAATTTTCTCGTTTTCAACTTCCTCTCTGCTTGGTCACAGGGAACAGTCAGTATTTCCAGACTGATTGGACTTTACTGAACACTTTTTGAATGTTAAATTTCTCTCAATAGTAGGCAGGCACTAAAGGGTATGTGTATCTGAGCCACCAGCTTGAGCCTTGTATTTCTGCTTTTCTTCTCAGCATGTCAATCTGCCCTTTCTCACCATGAAGGATGGTACTTGAACACAAGAACACAAGAACTGTGTCTCATTCATCTTTGTATCCCTACTGCCTAGCAAAGCTCAACAAATATTTGATAAAGCTATGAGCTTATAGATGGGTGAATTCCTGAACAAATAGCAGAAGAGAGTGGCAACAGGAAGATGAAAAGGGAAATGAGAGACGCCCTGGACAGGAAACCAGTGCTGCCCAGATGCCTGACAGTTGGGCCCTTGAGAGCTGGTTTACTGGGACAGATTTCTGAAGGGACCTCCCCACAAACTCCTCTCTTGCTGAATCCACAACATGTGAGCAACATTGGGAGCCATTCTTTATCCTCTAGACCACATGTAACCCAGATGTCTGATGTCAGTTTCTTTTGCTGGTCATGGCTGTGTCTCAACCAAGGGCATCGGAGACAGCAGAGATGGGCAGCAGGAGGTTTCCTGGGCCCAAGAGTAGTTCCCCACCCTCGGGGCCAGAGGAAGGAAAAGTTGCAGTTGCTCACACCAGGATTTTTTGAACAGCTGCACAGGGCTGTAGGGGATGGGGAGAAAGTTCTTGACACTCCTCTCTCCACATATTCCTTGCTTGCCTGGGCCCATGAGGATTCAGGCAGCCTCCTAGAGTCGGCAGCCGCATCTCCTCCTGGGAGCCATTTCTGAGCCTCCCTCACCCCTGGGGGATTTCCCCAGGAGCTTCCCTGGAGGAGTGCCTGATGCTGGAGTTTGAGGGGTCCGAAAAGCCTGAGCCTTCCCCTTCCCTCTGTGCTCCATACCGTATACTTAACTCTCCACCATTAGAGGGGCATTTCCTGGTCAGTCAACTGATTCCTGTTATAATTTCCTTTTGGGTAGGGTACCCAGATCTCACCCTTCCACTCCACCTTCCCTTGTATCCAGGGCTGGGTTTCTGGAAGGACTGGGAAGAAGGGATAGGGGACAAAAAAATTAGGGCACTTTGGACTTTCTGTTCTGCCTCAGTTGGCCCTCTTCTCTCTGCCTCTACCTGCCACCTTCTCAGTGATGAACTGCAATAAGAAGGTCCTGGAGTTACCCTGCCAACCCCGGCCAGTCCAGCTGACTACTTCTGCATTTCAGCCCTTGCTGCCTCTGCCTCCCAATTCCACCTCTCCCAGGTCTCCTCTGCTCCTACCTGTCTTGATTCTTCGCTTGGAATCATTTCCCCTTACTTTGAGCCTCCCCACCCCTGTCTTGCCAAGAGTTCTCTCCTGTCCTCATTTGATCTCTGTTGCTTCCCCCATCCTCTCCATCCACCTTAGACACTTCGCCCTCAGGATTCTCCTTTCCTCCTTGATAGTCTATTTTCCTTTCATAAATACTGTGACTCAGGTCAGGAAATGGTGGCGTACGTGGGAAAGCAGGACTTGATAGACAAGGCCCGGTGTCCTTGCCACCTCAGCAACTGCCCTACCCCTCTTCCCTTTGGCCTCCTCCAGTTGTCCAAGGGCTCAGGCTCAGTGACCAGTGGGGAACCCATTGGTGGCCCTGCAGTCTACCACTGGACACCCAACTTCATCTTGCTGTAGACTGCTGTGGTAGATACTGCCACCCTATATACTGTATAACTGTGTCTATCTCTCTGTACAAGTACCTTTTAAGAACCTACTAATGGAAGAAAACTGTTTGTATCGTCCCCCAAGCTTGAACTTTTGCATCCTTCTAGAAGAGCTGAGAACCACGAGGTGCCTCCCTCCAGATCCCAGAGATGCTGCCTCCCCCAGGAGTGCAGAAAGTGAGTGGAAGTTCCAGAGGGGAGGACCAGTGACTGACCAGGTTGTGAGCCCCTCCCCCCCATCCAGTGACAGTTGCTCCTGTTGGGGTTTCCAGGACAGCCTGGCAGGGTTCTGAATGTGTGCTGGCAGTTGGCCTGTAGAGCATCCATTTCTCCATGTAGTTCCTGGGTGCAGAACTCTCCAGAAGGAGGGCCTCTACATAACCTAGCCCAGGCCTCCTATTCAGACCAGGCTGCTCTGCCCCCACTGAGCCCAGGGAGCTGTATTTGTGCCTTCCTGGGATCCTGGCTCTTTGTGGCAACCTGGACACTGGGGAAGGAAGGGCATGAGAAGTTGCCTTGACTGGGATTTCAGGGGCCTGGGGAAGCTCCTGCCATTGCCTAGAAATTTCCCCCTCACCTCAAATGCTGCCTTGACCCAGATCTCTGATGCCCCGCCCTTGAAGATTCCTTCCCAGGATGGTCTGGCTTTTATTAAGCTGCCATTTATTTGTGGCAAAGACACATGTGAAATGGCTGGCATTATTTTGTTCCTTAATGTGAGTTGCCAGGGCCCCCTTTAGACCAATGCCTGGGGCTGAGTGGGAGAGGCAAGTGGTGAGGGCAGGGAAGCCTGTCTGGGACACTGGAGCAAGCTGGAAGGGCTGCACACAGGATCTGAAAACATCCCAAGTTCCCAGATGGGCCTGGAGGAATCCCAGACACCTCCCCAGGACCATGAGGCTGGGCCACAGGCCTCCCACTCCTGGTGGGCTCCTAATACTGAGTGGACATCCTGATACCCTTGTGCTCTCTCCTGTAGATCTTCTGAGCCACAGTTCCCAGAAACCATGACATGTTCCTGCAGCTGGAGGCCTCCTGGGTCCAGTGTGGCCCCGGGGAGGAAAAAAGGCCTGAATCAATACCCTGAAAGCCAACACTCCAGTTCGTTTACCTCCTTCTCTCTCCATTTCCTGTGCCTGGATGGCTGCTGCCTGAGGTGGTGGGAGGCATGGGATGGAGGACTCCATTTGTTAGGAAGTCCAATACCTCCCCAGTGCCTTGGGGTCCCCTTTTTTTCTATATGCTGCTCCTGCATCCTTACTTATTCTTACCTTTTCCTGAGATGACACATATTCTCCTTTAAGAACAGTAAATCAGAGGATTTTGGGGGGATGAGATTCCAAAGCATCCTCAGCTGTTCACTGCTTAGTCTACTCTCCCTCCAAGATCAGCCCTCTGGAAGCTCACTCTGGCCCTCCTTGTTCTAAGTAGTCTCCTGTCTCTTGTATCTATTTCTGCCTCTGATCACAACTTTTTTTTGTTGTCTCTTCAGGTTGAGACCATCTTCCTGCAGCTTCCCACTGGATGTGGGTTATAAGTGTGTAAGTGTGTGAGGATAACAATGTATGCTAGCCGGGCTCGGTGGCTCAGCCTGTAATCCCGCACCTTTGGGAGGCTGAGGTGAGTGGATTGCCTGAGCCTGTGGGTTCGAGACCCACCTGGGCAGCGAGACCTCATCTCTACAATAAAATTAAAAAAATCAGCCAGGCGTGGTAGCGCGCCCCTGTAATTCCGGCTACTCGGAAGACTGAGGCGGAAGGATCAACAGGGCCCAGCAGGCGAGGCTGCGGTGGCCGGGAGCGGCTACTGCACTCCAGTCTGGGCGACAGAGTGAGACTCCAACTCAAAAAACCCCCCCAAAAACAATGCATGTTGTCTCCAGATTCTTGGCTAATCACTCACATACCTAAATATGTTCTACAAATAATCTTTTCTCTGTGTATCACAAAGACAGGAAGTTTAGGAAGCACTGTTCTCCCTCACTCATCCTTTCCTTTTTTCCCCTCTGACATCTCGATATGTTTCTCTGCATGTTATTCTGCCTCTAACCATCCTTTTTCTTCTGTTCACAGAGAAGATTGGATCCTGAGTCAAGGAAGAAGCCAACGAATTCAAATGGAGAGGGCACCATCTGCCACTGACTCAGGAGATAAAGAAGAGAAGCACCTGGCTTCGCCCACTGCTGAGTTTCAGGAATCTTGGTCCCAGTAGTGGCAGCCATCCCAAAGCTCTTCCACTAGACATCATGAAGAAAGTGAATCACCTGGGGCACTAGTTGCTTGCCCTTTCCCCTTACCACTTGCCCTCAACTGGAAATGGCATTCAGATGACCCCATATCAGACCCCATCACCTGGGCCTGAAGGTTCCAGTCCTACAGGTACCACAGCTCCCCCCCACTTCTGAGTTACTACCTGGGCGTTTTATGTAGCATTCCTGGAATGCTACACTCCAGATCAAACCCCAATACCAATTTGTCTCTTAGTGCCAGACTAAGGCCACACTCTCTTCATTGTCTCCTTATCTCTTTCTTCTGAGCTCCTGGAGGGCAAGACACTGTTTCTCATGCATTTCTGAATCCCTGGCTCAGTACAGAGCTTAACATGCATGCCTAGCATGAGCTTTTCTGAATAAAATGATTTTGAAATGCCATATACAAATGTTGAATTTATTTCCTGAAATTAAAGATAAAAGAAGTTGAAAGAAAGCTTAGGGGCAATCCTGGTGTGTTCAGGGAGGAAAATGAAGGGAATGAGGACAGCAGGACAGACCAGGCATGTGTGAGTCCTGGTGGGGACTTAAGGACCAGTGTGTCTATGGAGGGTAGACCTGCTGAGACTTGGCACACACAAGGTGGATGCTGAGGGCATTTCATGAATTTCAGATTCAGGGACTATTCTAGATCTTGAAGCATCCTATCATGAGTGGTAGTTATTGCTAAAACACTGAAAAAAGACAGATCTCATCAGATTCCCATCAGAGAGGAATTTCATTCTCTGCCTAGATAAGACTCTAGAAATTGTTAGGGGAATGAAATGGGGATTTAAAATATTTACCAATTTACTGTTTCCATGCTTCCTGATGCTGTACTATTCCATTTTCATTCGTGCAGAGAGATAGCTGGGCTAGGTTTCTAGTTATGGATTTAAAAGCTAGAATGTTAAAAGCTTTTTTTCTGAATCTCCAACTGTGCCAGTTTCTAGGTGAGATTAAATGTGAGGGAATTCGCTTCTGAAGTCAACCATTCTGTGTATGTACTCATGTGTGTGCATGCACACATGTGTACAGTTCAAGCTGCTGTGTGCCAGTGTGTAGGATTCAATGCTCTCAGCACAGCCATAGCCACTCTGCTGTTACCTTTATTGCTTTCCCTACTACAGATTGTCCAGGGATTCCCTGTGTTGGTGGTGGTTATACTAAATACAGTGTTGACAAAGATGTTAACACCAATTCTAAGCAGAAAGGGAAAGAGCAGAGAATTTGATGAGCAGTGGTTAGCGTGCAGGGCCACAGAGGCCTATGGAGTGGGCGTCTTCCCTATCCTCCCTATGGTATTCCTCTTCCTCATCTTCACTGCCAGTATTTGGATTTGAACTATCAACTTCTTGAAGTTTTTGAAAACCTACTCCCCCATAATTCTCCACATTGTCCCCAGCTTGGTCTTTCTAGAATATGCGCATTATCAAGCTACTCACAAGCTGAAAGCCACAAGGGACTTTCCATTGCCCTGGCTCACTGAAGTGCCATTCCTTATTTTGTCTCAGCTCATGTCTGTATCCTTTCTCCCCAGTTCCAGCTGCAAAGGACAACTTAGCATTCCCCAAAACCTGCTTTGTTTACATCATGGCCTTTCTCCTCTATCTGGTGGATCCTAGTCATCCTTCAGGGACCAGTTCAAGTCTCCCCTTTCCTGTAGGAATGGTTAGCTTTATATGTCATCTTGGCTAGGCTATAGTACCCAGATGTTCAATTAAACACAAATCTATGTGTTGTTGAGAGGGTATATGGCAAATGTGTTTAACATCTACAATAAGTTGAATTTGAGAATGTGGATGACCCTCATCCAATCAACTGAAAAGCCTTAGAAGCAAAAATAATATTTTCTGGAAGAAGAAGAAATTATGTCTCAATTTTGCAGCATTAGCTCCTGCCTGAAAATTTTTACCCTGTCAGTTGGCCCTACAAACTTAAGATTTACCCAGTCACAGTCACAGTTGCATCTGTCCATTTATTAAAATAAGCCTATCTAGTCTATTTATCTAATTTATCTATATTGATTTATCCTCTATCTATCTGCATCTGTCCATTCATCTATCTATATCCATTATCTATCTATCTATCTATCTATCTATTTATCTAATCTCTTACTGGTTTTGTTTTTTCTGAAAAACCCAAACAGAGAAACTTTATTTGCAAAATTGAGAATGACATCATCTGGAGCACCAAACAGTTGGGATATATGATTTTTAAATGACCTATTTATTTTAGTGTCAATAGACTATGAGCAGGGAGGTCCTGTCTTATTTGTTTTAGTATCCCTTAAAGTCTTTCAGATATTCTGCTATATTACACTCTCTAAATCATATTTGCAAAGATGGAGGAACAAGCATGGATTTTGTGGGTCGTAGTCCACAAAGTCAGAGGTATCAGAAGCATCACATTATTTTCTTTCAGCCTCCCTCTGAGCATCTATGCTGTTAGAATAGCAGGACTTTTTGCCTTAATCGTGACTGGTGTTCTTTCCTTCTTAGAGTTGTGCAAGGATCCCTGGTTCTCAAGAAGCTCCAAAGTATTAGGAGCACCCCTCAGGCCACTTGTCTCAGGAGACAGATGTTGTTTCTCTAATGCCCATATCTTAATGCACATGGCCCCACAGAACCCTGAATGCATACATGCCACTAATTTTGTGCCATGCTTTGGGCAGTCCCTGTGCCTGAGTTCCAGACTTGCTGGTGAACCACACAGATTTTCCTCTTTGATAGCTCTTCACTTCTACTTTCACTGAGCCAGCTCCATGCATCATGTAGTATCAACTGTCCTTTATCTCTTAATTGTCTAGGCAGAACTTCTTTACATTTTTATCAGTTAGGGTAATCCTACCTTTTCCTTCTTTGGAACAAGGAAGCATCATCTGTTCTGAATTTGGCTTTTACAAAATTCAGAAGAGCTGCTGGTTTTAAGTAGAGAAAATTCCTATAGCAAGAAACTCCAAAGGACCTGGAAGATCAAATGCAATTTGCTTAATAAATATAATCATATAGGTGATTATTCACCCATCTGTTTACTGAAACATTTATAACTTTCCAGAGTGATAACTATTAAAAAATGGTAGTGAGTTCAAGTGAATTTTCCCCTCCATTTATTTACCCATATTTTCTAAATGTTTTATTATAAACATATATTGCATTAAACAAGAGGATAGAAATCTGAGAGCAATTTATAGAGTCGGAAGACTCAGGATAAAATTCTAGCTTTGCTACTTACTTGCTCTATGATTTTAAACCTCAATTTGCTGATCTGTTTAAATGAGGTAATACCAAACTTAGTTTTCTTAATCAAATGAGCCAATGTGTATAAAGTTCTTAGCCTATCCTGGTACCCAGTATTTCCTCAGCACACAGTCACTCTTATCCCTGCTGGACTGCCAGTTGGAGAGCAAGACCGCACCTCTTTCCTCCTTTATCTTTCTAAATAGGAAGAGTATGGCTCAGGGAACATGACCAAAGGTTATTTGCTAAATGAATGACCAAATGAAGAATTTATTTAATCATATCCCAATCTCTAGGTCAATTCCAAAAATTAGATCATTCTTTGTACTGGGCATATCCACCAAGAGCCCCTGTTGGGGAGATATATATATATGATTGGCTTTTTCTGTGTGTCAAAAAGTGTCTGGAGAGCCTTGAAGACCTAGAGGAGTTGTTGTTTCATGCCATCTGTCATAAGCCCAACCATACACATGTTCCATTTTTGCCTTTATGTTTTTATGAGCTTCTAATTTTCTCAGTACACAATCATGTCTCTGTTTAGAACTCTGACTCAATGGCAAAGTTACTCACATATTAACTGTGAGCATTTCTGCTTGGAACTTGGCATCGGTATTCATGAAGGAGTGAGGGATCATAGTCACAAACTTGAAAAGTGACCAAAATCTAAAACACATCACTACCCAAGAATCCCAAGTCCTACTCTAGTGGTCTATCCTGCCCAGCAGAAGCACATGCTCTGGCCTATACATTTTTAAAAATGTATCTGTATTACTCATCTATTGCTGCATAACATATTACCAAAAATTCAGCAGCTTGAGAAAATATGTATCTAAGATCTTACAGTTTCTATGGGACAGGAATCTGAGTGTGACTTAACAGGGTCCTCTGGCCCAAGGTCTCACGTGCCACAGTGAAGGTGTTGGCCAGGGTTGGGTGCCTTTTGAGACTCCATTGAGAAAGGATTCACCCCCAAGCTCCTGTGGCTATGGGCAGGATTCAATTCCTTTACACAGTCAGCTAGAGGCCAGGTTTTCACGTGGGCCTCTTCAGATAAGGAGGCTCACTCTATCATAGCCAGCAAGGGG
Organism: Carlito syrichta; assembly: GCF_000164805.1. Classification (NCBI taxonomy): domain Eukaryota; kingdom Metazoa; phylum Chordata; class Mammalia; order Primates; family Tarsiidae; genus Carlito; species Carlito syrichta. Next base: position 340,920 of record NW_007255984.1, on the reverse strand, counting down.
GAGAATTGAAAGAGTCTGCTAGCAAGATGGACATTGAAAATTTATGTAACACTTCTGAAATTAATATCCCATCATCCGTGCCATAGTCTACCGGCTAGAAACATGTCACAGGCCCACTCATGAGGATGTGATTATAAGGACATGAATATCAGAAAGTAGGGATTCTTAAGAAGGCCACCTAAGCGTCTGCCAGTCACAGCGCTCAAAGAAATTGATTTTAAAACCGATCCATCATAACGCACTATGGTCATAGTCACATCATAAAGATCGTGACAAGATTGGCCATATGTAATCCATTACCCTCTTCTGTTGTGAGAATGTTGCCAAAATACAGCTCTTGTCACCATTCTGTGCTCCTACATGAGGTTCCATGGAGCAACCACTTTGAAATTTACTTCTAAGACAAACTCAACACCCTTGAAAACTGAAAGTTTTCAATTTTTTTTCTCAAATTAATAACCATCACCCCCTTTTCACATTGATGTCTTGGAGGCTTACCTATAATAGCTACAACTCTTATATTTTCCATTTTGCATTTGTTTTCTGACCTGGATTCTTCTTTTTCTTGCATGTGTTTTACTTTTATTTATATTTTTATAGATATGTCATTACATATGCTGTATGTAAGACACCTAAATGAGGTGGGATATAAATTAAAGAGGACATAAGTTGTGTGGTCTTTGAGTTCAAGATTTAGCATGGTCAACATGAGTAGAATTGAATTCCTGAACCTCTGCCTGCCCATTCAGTAAAATACCTGAAAGTTCTATATTTTACCTGCTCTCTTTATATAAGTGAAAAAGCTAGCAAAAAGCTGTTTTAAAAATTGTTTACAATATTTTGAAAAAACCATATAGTGACTTCTGAGTTCAAACTGGTGTTTTGGGTTGGTTTGGTTGAAACTGAGTTTTAAGAAAGTAGGCAATATCTATAATCTTTATTTGGACATAAAACAAAGACAATATCTAAAAATATACAGCATTTATTCATCAGAAACTTACAATTTATTATGGGGCAAACAGTAGATGACACAAAGATGGAAAAATCCAAAGCCCCTTATGGTTTTTGGAGAGTTTCTGACAATACACCATGACATTAAGCAATAGAGTCTTTGGCAGTGGACACAGGCACTAGAGGATCTTCACGATTACTTATTTATAGGCTTAGAGCTTACAGAAAGTTCTCAAAGAGTCGCAGAAGGCAAAAATGAGAGGACCAGGTAATTCTTTCAGCACAGAGCTGGGTGCATGTACTTTGAGCTTCCAGGATTATTAGCCTGAGGGGATCTGTCTGTCCCTCAATTTAGACAGTGTCACTAATGACTAACTACAACTCTGCATTTCAATTATGAATGAAGGCAATAAACCACAATAACATTAGCCTGAGCTGTACTTTGTCACCAATAGAAATCATAGATATTTTTAGATCACTTTACAGCTATAGATATCCCAAAATATGCTTTGTATTCATCACTACTTCAAATCATAGTAGTTATTAGACCAACTGTTAGATCTTGTTATTTAATCCACGAATTAAATAACATAACTTGTTTTATCATACTTCTGAATTATATTTTGATAACTGTACTTGAGTATAATTGAGTTTTCTCAATAATCTCTTCTATTTTATGTACTTAGAAATGTAGTGCAAAGAAAGGTACATAGTCTTTACCAGATGTCAATGGGGCAAGGCACAAGAACAGCTGCAGGTTTTGACTGAGGCCACTGAGCCCAACAGACATCTCTTTTGGAGAGGACAAACAAGGGAGGGCCGGAAGTTAGAGCAGCCCATCCTGTAGGCAAGACTTTGCCTTCTTTTCATAGTGTTCTGCAGAGGACAGAAGTTTGTAGAAGTTAATTCTTGATCAATTTGGGGGCTGAACACAGGTTTTGCTTTATATGTAGACCGACTCTTGGCTCAATAAGAGTTTTCTTTCCCTTCCAATTATTATTTTAAAAACAATTCAAGTCAAGTGTGATGGTAGTCCCAGCTACTTGGGAGATTGAGGTAGGAGGATCTCTTGAGCCCAGGGGTACAAGGTTGTAGTACGCACCCTGTGATCACACCTGTGAATAACTACTGCACTCCAGCCTGGGCGGCTTAGAGAGTTCCTGTCTCTAAAACAAACAAGAAAAATCATTTCAAATTTACATGGAAGTTGCAATAATAGAACAACAAATACTTATGCAGGCTTCATTGAGATTTATGGATTATTAATATTTTATCTCCTTTGCATATAGGCATGCTCTCTCCCTCTGTCTCTCTCTCAAATCTGCCATCAAGTACATATTCTCATATCCTCAAGTCATGCAATTTTATTTTTGCAGCTTTTTCACCATGCGTACCTTGAGTTCACTTGAACCTCTCTCACTTTGCCCTTTATTTCTTTTCTTTTCTTTTTGTTTTTGATTTGGAGTCTCACTCTGTCGCCTAGGCTGGAGTGCAATGGCACACTCACGGTCACCCCAGCATTGACCTGCTGGGCTCCAGCGATCTTTCCGCCTCAGCCTTCCAAGTAGCTGGAACTACAGTCGTGCGCTACGACGCCAGGTTAATTTTCTTTTTAATTGTGGAGGTAAGATCTCACCAAATTGCCCGGACTGGTCTTGAACCCGTGGGCTCAGGAAATCCACTTGTCTCGGCCTCCCAAAGTGCTGGATTTACGGACTGAGCCACTGAGCTCGGCCTGCCCTTCATTTCATTGATGTCCCTCAACACTAGAATCCCCATACCCACAGGTCACCCACTCCTTCTCTCTCCCACTGACCATCACGCACCCCTGCACATCCTCTCTGCCCCTTCTCCCACTCTTCCCGACTGCTTAACCCTTTCCTTTCTGCACTCTGGAATTTGCAACCCATCATTAGTAAAACTCTATATTTTCCCTTTCTTCTTAGCATGTTTGCTTTGCTTTTTTGGATCCAGAATTCAATCAAGGACTATGTACCGCATGTCTCTTAAGTTTCTTGCCAACCAGCAAGTAGTACTTGAATAAATGGCCTTAGTTCTTTAAGCTTTAGTTTCACATTTCTTAAAATGAAAATTAATGACAATCATAACTGTCATATAGGGTTGTTAACAAACAAAAGGCAAATGAAAGTGCTTTTGAAACTGTGAAGTTATATAAAGCAATTATTATTCTAAATGTTATTTATAAGACTAAAGACAAAGTTCAAATTGTATTTAGCTTTTTATCTCCAATACTTAGTACAGTGCGTGGCATCTAGGCTGACTTTAATGTTGTGACTGGTTAGACTCAGGCATGCATGAATATGATAGCAAGACTATTTCCCACAACAGATTGTGTTATTGAAACTCACTTTCTTCAGGAATGTGGACATCGAGCCACATTTATATAGTCACAAACCAGAGATTTCAACTGCATATTTTAATTTCACTTAGAATTCGGAGATCAGTAATATTTTTCTAAATTTTTCACTTTTCTTGTGGAATCAGAATTCTCTGGGAAAAAAAAGAATACTAAAAAACACACCAAAAAAACTCAGCTGGGCACGGTGGCTCAAGCTTGTAATCCCAGCACTTTGGGAGGTGGAGGCAAGAGGATTACTTGAGCCTAGTGGTTTGTGAGCAGCCTGGGCAACTTGGTGAGACTGCGTCTCTACAATACATCAAAAAATTAACTGGGCTTGGTAGTGCACACAGTTCTGGTTACTTGGAAGGCTGTGGAGGAAGGATCACTTGAGCCCAGCAGGTTGAGGCTGCGGTGGCCGTGAGCATGCCACTGCACTCCAGCCTGGGCAGCAGAGTGAGAATCTGACTCAACAAAATAAAACAAAATAAAAACTCTATCATTACATAAAATACCTAGATATTTTATGACATTTGCCTATTTATATTTTCAGTTCAGACCAACATATTCCAGTTCAGCCAGTTTTACCTATATACTCATTTTTGGATGGATATATCCACCATGTCTGGTGTTAGAATTCTAGTAGTCGAATATTTTGCTAAGGCAGCAGAGAGAAAAGGAATCAACATTTATGAAGCACCTTTACTATGCCATCTCCTTTATATAAATGATCACCTTCACTCACTGAAAAGACCTGGTTTGGTTTATATTACTACCTATTCTAAAGAGGAGAAAAGTGAGGCTCACTAGCTGAAGGGCCTGGGGCTGAGAATGTTTGCTGGTCCACAGCTCACACCCTTTCATGCTATCTTCATGCTCTTTACCACAATGCCTTCTGGAAAGTGATCAGGGGCCTAGGTTTCCCAGATTCTCTGTAAGGCTGAGCAAATAGTGTTTTATTCACACCTCCACCAAGCCACTCCACATTTATTACACTTACACACACTGTAGGAAGCTTTGGTTCAGATAACACCTTTGCTGTAATCTGATAATGTCCAGTGCATGGATTTTATTCTCACTTTTGTCTCAGTTCATTTTATTGTACAGAATTATGACCCCAGTAAAGCTAGTAGTTTCCAGAGAGATTATTAAGCCAAAATTAATAGACATAAGAAAGTTTTTAAATATCATCAACATTTATAATTTAAAATTGCCATGTTTATTCAATATTGCAAAAGTGCAAAAGGTGATCTTGGATAAACATTGCAGCTTTTGACCTCATCTATACCAAATAAACTATACCATATAGTAACATTTTAATTTCATATAATTAAATAGTATTAACTTTATATAACAAAAATGGTTTTAAACCTACATTAATTATTCTTTTAGAAGAAAATAAGCAATGTTTCTTTCATTATGTTGCTATCTACTAATTAATAGGATGAACCAAATTTCCCTGTTTCTTTAAATTTGCATGAGCATAAAATACCTTTATATCTACATTAGGTAAAATGTCAAAACTAGCTTTTGGATTATTTTAAAGCTTGATAAGATCACAAGGCTTCCCTGAAAATATGTCCTACCTTGACAATGCATTACACCTTAAGAAAAGTTTAATTAACAAATGTCAGAATGTGTTTCTTCTAAAAAAGTGATATATTAACAATTCATTCCTATCTCCTGAGTCTAACAACATCTTAACCCCTAAAGAAAAAAAGGAGATATTTTACATCTGTATACAGCTTTTGTTAACCAAAATTTGATGACTTAAAATTCAAATACATACAATCGAATACAAAACAAATATTTTAGGCATTGTACTCCTTCAGCCCACTTTTAGATATACAATCTCATTAATTTATAGACTATTAGCTTACCTAGTTTATTTTCCTACACATCAATTCTAATTGCTGAGTGTTACACAGACCAGCTATAGCTACAAAGCCAGTTTTAAACATTGTATAACAGTCTGCACCTCATCTTTACTTTCTGGAAAATGGAGGTAACTTATCTACCGTACACATGCTTTAGGCCATAGCAAATGAGAAGGTATATATACACACACTTTGGTAACTAAGAAATCATGTTAATGATTTATTTATTATTTTTTTGTATTTTTTTCAAATGATGTATATATACAAGAAAAAAACAAGAAAAAATAAGGGGGAAAGGACAAATCAGTCATATGTTGTCTTGCATTTTATTTCTCTTGTCTTGAGAGGGCTTTAATTTGTCTGTTCTCTCTGTGCATATAGAAATGTGTGTTATAAACAAGAACTATCATATTGTTTTGTGTCTTAGTTTTCCACTTAATAATCCCTCATATTATTATTTTCAATGGTATATTAATTAGTATTCCACATGTCAAATTTACATAATTGCATCCCTATTTGCATATTTAACTTATTTCTAGTATAAATAATGATACAACGATAAGCTGTGTAAATGTACCTTGAAACACGTGTGATTATTTTCTTAGAGTCCTAAAAGTAAAATTGCAGAGTCAAAGGGCAAACAATTTTTTTTTGAATTTTGCTACATATTTCCAGATTGCCCTAAAGAAAGATGTTTCCAATTTGCGCTATCACTAGCACTGGATGAGAGTGCTGGCTCCCCAACACCCTTGTCAACACCAGGTGTTTACATTATTTTCAGGCTTAATAATGTGATTATGATTTAGTTTTCAGTATCCTTGGTATTGTTCATTTTCTTTCTTTTTTTTTTTTTGTCCTTTCTCACTTGGAGAGAAAAGGCAGGTTGTAAAACTAGAAACTGGCACTCTTTGAACTAGAATTCCTTTCTCTAGAGGAACAGAAAGTTGTTTCATAAAGAAATGTTGCTCCAGCTCTATAATTTTAAACATCCCCATCACCACTGGCCCCTTGTAGGCCTCGGGCCTACAAGGATGTCTGGGCGGCCTAAGGAGAACATTAATATATGCGGCCTTTCCTTTTTATTCCCTTTGGCGACCTGTGCCTTTGGGATGCCTTTGAGGTGTTTGATGCTTTTTGTAGCTCGAGTTATTGATCAAGTGAGCAAAGGGAGTGCTAGCGATGGCCAGGAGAGGAGTTTCTACCTGAGCTTGCAGCCAATGTCGAAGGGGTCTGCTCACACTTCAAATAGTCTCATGAGTCTTGATGCTCGTGTCAAAACTGATCTCAAAGGAAAAAAAATTCTTTATCTTGGCTGGAAAATCAGGGTAACCTGATACTTAATGAATGAAAGGAAAGCATTAGATGACATATTTACAGTAAAAGGATTCATTTGATTTTGCAGTCACCCTACTCTGCTATTAAATTTTGAGTTCAACAAATGACATTTATCAGAATGCATTGGAAGCACATACCCTCTAAGACCTTCATGGTATCCAGTAGTGCAGTTCACCATGTTTCCTCAGCTCGTCTCTTTTTGGGAAAATGATAGGATTGAACTTGGGGCTTGGGATTGGGCAGAGCCATGTGACTAGTTCTGGTCTATTCATTGTAAAAAGAGGTGACAAAAGTCACTATTAGACTGAAGTATTTAGCTGTGCTGACCCTCTAGCTTTCTCCCTCTCTGACAGTGAATGATAAGCAAAATTCTAGGTCCCCAAGTGGGTACAACACAGAGCAGACGCTGCAGAAAGCCAAAATAGGTCCTGCAGCAGGAATGAAAAATAAATTGGTATTACTTGAGACGCTGAGATTTTTTAGGTTGTTATTTGTGTCTTTAAAAATTGAAATTATTTAAAGCAGTTTCTGGCTTTCACTGTAATTAGTGACTTTTCTGCTATTTTCTACTGAAAATAAAATTGGGTACACCAAATTAAAAAGCGAAGGAGAAAGAGTTATAACTTTTATTGAGTGCCTGCTATGTGCCAGATACAGTACTAAATAATTTGTATGTCTTATTTCACTTATGGCATCAGAGTAAACATGGAAGTTACATTTCTATTTCAGGAAGAACTGAGATGCTCAGATATTGAAGAACTTTGAATGCAGGTTGGTCTCACTACACTTACTGCCCTTGCCATTCTTCCTTCTCACAAGTGCTTTATCACTTTGATTATATATGTATTCATCCAAATATATAAGATATCCCATTACCCACATAATTGAAAAATATGTAACTCTTTCCATTCTGGAGACAACAGAAAAGCCTGGTTCAATTCAGATCCAGAGTCTCTGCATGTAGCAACACCATGAACTCTGCTGAGACTAAATTACAGGAGGATAAAAATAAAATGTTTCGCAGGACTTTCTCTTCAAATAAATCTCTATATTTTTCATGAATCCAGTAGTTATCATCTCAGGCTCACATTCAGCCCCTTGTCCAGTTAAACCTTTTGTTAAAGGTCTCAGTGACTGATTTTGTTTTTGCAGTAGTTGAGACAATTTTATATTTGCAAGCAGAGATACCAGTTGGAAACTAGTCCTAATAGGAGCATTGTTAGAGCATCCTTCCTGCTCCGGAGAGTGATTTAACTTCTCTCGTGCACTCATTAAAAATGAAGAAAAAGCAAAGGGAGAAGAAAAGGAAAGCAGAGGAGAAAAGAAAGAATGATTCATTGTAGTTGAAGTTGCCAAACTTTTTGTTTTAGCATAAGGAGTGTTTTGGTTCTCTTTGCCTACCATCTCTATATCTGCTTATCTCTACCCAAAAGTGTTCTGATATCTCTGGGACACACATGACGGCACTATTCAAAGCTATATGGACACAGCACATCAGGAGTTCTGACCCTTAACTTTAACCAGCCAATCTCTTCAATATCCTCCACAAATATCTTGTTTAATCCTATCTCATAATATTATTTCTCAGAGACGTAACATTAATAAACACATATCTCTATGAAGAATCTTCCAAATTGCAAAATCTATCTTTCATCTTCTTGACACAGGAGATTATTTTTGTCTTAGTTCAAAATGCCAAAGGGTAGAAAAGTTGGGAACTCTCTCCTTCCCTAAAGTGTTCTCTTCTCTGTAAGTCCCGCTTCAAGTCGAAACTCCTCCGAGAATTGTCCCTCCAACTTCTCCTTCTAGATAAGGTTCTCTCTTCTCTTACCCATAGCAGCACATGATAACTTATCTACCAGTCACCCCCTTATGTGCTTTTAAGCATTTGGAAAAGGGTGAGTTAGTGGAGAGAGAAGCCCATTGCAACCAGACAGAAACTGAGTTTGAAGCCCAGCCATGCCACTTAGTGGTATTACTTGGGACACATTGCCCCACCTTCCTGCACTGTGGTCTGTTCGTCAATAAATGGAGATAATAGAAGCCACCTTGTTTGATTGTTGTACTGCTAAAACACCGGTAATGCACATAAAGGCTTTGCCCAAAGCCTGGCTCAAAAATGGCCAATCTCTCCTTCCTCTCAGTTCCTTGAAGGCAGAGTCCTCATCCATATGCCTTTTTCATCTCTCATTCTCCACAGCACTCAACAAATGCTAAACACATAGGGGGGCACACAATCAATATTCTCTGAATTGAATCATATAGAAGCCCGTCCTCAGACACCACCCTCGGAGAAAAACTCCTCTGTGGGGCAGTCAGCATCCAGACCTTGCTTGTCAATCAGGAGTGTCCTTTGAAATCCAGAGGCATCTTTGATATCCAGGAGTTAGAACTCGGCTCATACACATGAATGCATTGGATCGTGTTAGATTCCAATAGTGTGGGGGAAAGTCCTGGAGGTGTCTTAAAAACTGAATCCTTCTTGGTATCTGCCCCTTCATGTATGAAAACTACCATTGGTAAGCTTATCTGGGATAATACAAATTCCATCTTGTAAATTGCATCATTTGGTTAGGAAAAAACTAGTTGAAAAGGAGACTATTCACTTAAAATTAAGAAGCAAAATATGCTTTTTCCTGCTGCCATGAGTTATTTTGTTTTTGTTTTGTTTCATATTCACTCATTTCCCTATTGATTTTAATTAATTTTGCCCTAGATTCATGAGCTTTGTAGACTTGGAGAATTTTTTTTAATTTAAATAAATAAAAAGAGCCTTCAAGTTTTTCCCAGATCACCAGGCTTTAATATTAAATTACTGTTTTCCGGCAGGATCATCTGCAAAACTCTGATTTTGTTTCTTCTTCTGTTCCCATTCTGATAATTGTGGCTGAATTCCCTTGTCTTTAATATGCCATATATTCTCCACCTGGCAAAGGATTCAGACAGATACAGATAATAAATACCCCGTAGACATACAGACAGAGAAACTGCTGTAATTGCTTTCATAATGACTCTGAGACATCAAAGGAAGGCAAATAATGGTATTTAACACTGTTTCCATTCTTTAGCTGAAATGTAATTTTATAGAGTTATTGTCAGGCAGTACGGTGAACGTACAAGTACAACTGTCATATTCGGCTCATATTAATTAGCTGCCCACGAGAGGGCCAGGCGAGTAATGGCAAAGTTCTCCTCATTTCAGATGGTCTGATATTCAGACAGAACCATAAGTACAATAGCTTGATTAACATAGTTGCTTAGATCAGGTTTTCCCTGGGAGTGTGTCAATTGGCATTTTGAAGAATCAATTAATTAGCACTCCAAATAATCCATTCTTGGGTTAATGAAAGTGTTTTGTACAGCTGCAAAAAATTACATGAAGAAAAACTAAACCTTTCCAAAGTGGCAATGAAAAAGATTTATCTCAAAAAACTATACTGTCCATTTCAAAATACCACCAAAATGTGTGTTTCCTTTTAAAGCCATGGAATTGACATGTACAATTTTAACCACAATGTGCTCATTTTGACTTAGAATAAGGCAAGTGGTGGATGCTATGGTGGCACGGAAATTAGAACTTTTATTTTCACTATTTTGTCTTGTAATCGTGTTACTTAATTAGGGTAAGTCATGGCCAGCGTTTTGCATATCATTATCCACTATTTTAAACAATTACTCTTTGAAGCCAATATGCTTATTAACATTTTTAAAATGCCAGTATCACACAAATATTCCTGCTTTTTAAAGTTTGAGACTTACTTCTTAGACAAATGAGAATTACATATTAAAGAAGCAAATTTATTTTTAATCAAAACTGTTTAGTTTAGAGATATAATACATTTTTAACACAAAATTTAAATTATCAGAAAAACAAACTGTGAAAATCCCAGACACCTTTGCCATCATTAAGATTATACTTTTGGCACACTTTATCAATTCTTCCTTCTACTTAAAGAAAGTGTTAATGTGCTCTCCCTTCTTAACTCTCTTGGGATCCAAATTTTTCAAGAAACTACTTTTGTGGCAGGGCTTTCTTATCTCTGAGTGCTCTTAATCAAGTCTCTAAATGAATAAATTGTTTATTTGGTGATTTAGATCTCTCCAGTTTCCAAAACTTGGTATGAGGTATAGATGGTATTTATAAATATATTCTTTCCTTCAGAAACTTCAATATTATCATAATCCCTGATGTAAATAATTTTTAAATTATATTCAAGGCCCTTGAAATGGAAGCTATAAAATAAATATATGTTAAATTAAGTTAAATGAGTTGTCATATCAACTAAAACTAAGTTGGTATTAAAATACTGATTTTTATTAAAATACTAAATGTTATGAGTGTTTTTGTATTTTTTCTAGTTGTGTGAAAAATATCATTTCTCTACTAATAATTAGTAACTTCTCAATTGAATTTCATCTACAGATATGAATATTAATTTAGGTAAAAATCAGCAGTTTTAAAACAGATTAAAGCAAGTACTTTACTAATAACATACATGAATTGCTTTCTTTACTTTATCTTAATTTAACTAATATTTAGTAAAGTGTTAGAGTTTTGATGAGACTGAAGTGCGTTTTGCTATTAATCTGTGGGTGACAGTTGTAGAGCTAGTTACATGGGAACAACACATCTCCAAAGGGAGGACACATCTAGCATACGTCAAAATCAAGAATACACGGGGGCGGGGGGCGAAGAGGAAAACACACAGAATTAAATAGAAACAAGATGCTCCTATCTTTCTACTAAGATGAGAAATTCCCCCAAACTTAACTGTTTCCTTTCAGGCTTAATGAGGCCAATGATGTGGGTGACAAGAAAGAACCTCCACTTCCTGAGTTGCTGAGGGACACAACCCATACCTTTCTATTCCTCTTCCTTCAGGGTGACGAGACAATGGGCCAGGGCTTGTTTTCTAGGACAGTTGAACAGATGCTGGCAAGAATATTGCTTATTCTTCATTTTTAGATTATTGTGGAAATGTAAAATGGCAAAGTTTCCTTGTCACTGCTCGCTGTGGACTTCAGCCAGAAATGAGATCTATTGCTTATTTTGCTAATCAGCTCCTTCCATATCTGCATGCTCATTTTCTGATAGCTGATGAGGCGACAAGGTCATTGGACGTACAAGTACTTATTTAAAAACAGACATGAGAGTGAGATGGAGGTTAGTTGGGTCTATCAGAGCTGTCAATCAATTAATGAAAATTATTGAGCAAGGACACTGTGGGGGAAGCGAACAGAAGGATGGAAAATGACCATGGAGACACAACATAGGGAAAACGACAGAACTGACTAACTGTGCTCACGTGAGTGCTAAAAACAGACATGCTCACATCCCAAGTGAGAGACAGCTCTGAGAAACACAACGACTAGAGTCTCCGCCATTCCAAAGGCTCAGAGGCTGACAGCACAGGGATTTTGCCCACAGGTATACCCTGAAAAAAATGCCTTTTCTCAGACATGGAGAAGAGAGATGTGATGCCGGATGGATATTTTATTAATGTGCTGGAGATCAGTGGCCAAGATTTTAAGTAATTTAAAGACACAGACCAACATTTGAGGTAAATACAGGCCAAACGAGTACAAACAGCCCCCTTATTCTAGGAGAAGAAATAGTGGATTCCTACCCATAACTGTAGAACAGACATGGGTAGAAAAACAGGGCAATATATGGAGGGGTTTAAGAATGCTCTGCAAATGGCCACTCTGTCACTACTGTCCACCATGTGCTGGCACCAGACAAGGGCGTTCTACTTATCAGCACAGAAAAGAAATAATTCATAACTTCATCCTGGTGGGGAAGCATGAAGGGATAAAAGAGAGAGGAGAAAGAGAAGAGAGAGAAAGAGGAGAGAGAGGGAGAAAGAGAGACCAAGGAATGAGAGGAGAAGGGAAGAAAATTTGCCAATATGCTTATGTGAATGAAAGATAGTGAGGGAGAAAAATGAAAAGGCTGCAAAGTCAAAAACGGGGAGATACTGACACCAAATCTCTGCAAAGCGTTCAAAATTCTCCAGCTGCCACGCTTTTAATTTGCTACCATTCTAATTAAAATGCAAATTAAATTTATAATTAGCATCAGCGCTTTCTAAAGAAACCTCCTTGTGCGCTGCACAAACATATGGGACGATGCTGTAGTGTAAAGTTTGTAAAACAGAAGTAATTCACAAAGTGTGTGTGCGCGTGCGGGGCGGGGGGTGGGTTTTTCTTTTTTTCTCTTCCCTGGGAAACAAGTTTCATGCAGACGCAGGGTTGCCTTAAGGGAATGGCAGCAGTTCTTAGAGGAGGATGGAAGTGGGTGAGTGTCCCATTGCAACAAAAGGATTGCTGAATATGGAAGATCGGCTGGGCTGTGACTTTGTGTTGAATCAGGTGTCAGGGGTTACCCCGCATGTCATCAGGATTGTATAGGAGATGCCAAAAGGCAAAAGGGGTCAAAGCTTCTAATCAAAAAGTCTATGGCCAAAATTAACCGCTGCTTGCTTCCAGATAATTAATTTAAAAATTGATGGGAAACAAAGTACCAAAATTACCTCATGATTTGAACACATATCATGTTTTCAAGGTAAACTGTCCCTGCAAGTTGCTCTCCAAAGCTGAGGGGTATGTGGAGTCCCGAGAAACACATTAATCAAATGTGGAATATGTGTGGTGATTTGCAAAGATGCTACCTGAGCAGGTCAGTTTTCCACCAAAATTCTTTAAACAAAAACATATATATCAGATATTTCTGTTCCTTTTCTTCAGAAAGATGATAGTGTCCACGGAGGTTCGTGGTGCAGAAACAGCTTTACCTGTAGCTGTAATAGGTGAAGGAAGGTTACTCACAACAAATTTGCTCTTGTATTCGCCATGTTTTGGTTCAAGGGAATCTTTATGAATTAAAAAAAAAAAAAATCTGTGATCCTCACGTAGTCATGCTTTACTTTTCAGTAGAGGATCCTATGTGCACCTGAGGTGTTATTTAATATTCCAGGGACTCTCCTTTATCTATTAACCAGGCTCTCCATCAGATAGTTTAAAATTTGAATGTAACAGGAATGAATATTTCATAGATGTGTGTTAAGCTGTTATTAAACTATAATGTAAAGCAGGATTGTAGGAATATTTTCATATGTCAAAAAGTCAATTAAAATGATAAGCCTGTAATATCACTATTGTGGTGCTGTGCAAAAATTCATTTCATATGCATGGGAGGGCCGCAGCCACCTAGCATTTGGGTGTGAGGCAGGTCTGTTACATATTCAGAGGTCTGTGTACTTCAATTTCATTAGTAACACTTCGGCCCATTTTTCGGCAGAGATTAAATGGAGAACTATGGGGGATAAGTCTTACCTGACTTGATTTTTATTCAGTATTACGAAAACAGCATTTGGCATTCTTAAAGGTAGGCTCTTACCTAAATGCACCACAGATTCATTTGGAAATAAATGTCAATCCTTAGGACAGTAAGATGTCTGTAATAAAATCCGTAGGAAGGCTGCCACCATTGTCTTGAATTAGAAGTGATGTGGTGTCTGTTGAAGAAAAATATTATACAATCACTGAAAGTGGAGGAAGAAAGTAAAACTATCGCAAGCCACAATAATATAATGCTTTACAAAAACAGAGTTTCCTATTTGTAGGCTTTGAAATAAAAATACATTTTGTGCAGAGGAGTTTTTTTTTTTCTTTTCCCCGCTTGCATACTTAGAAAGGAATATTTAGAAATACAGCTGGTGGAATTATGTTGAAATGCCTTACTGAAAGTTAAATGCTTTACCGAACTTTCTTTGACCATCAATTCTTCCCTGGGCAATGGCCATTGTCAAAAATGGGAAGTTAAAAGATGAGCTGGTTGACAGGTTTGACATAACTCAATTAATCAAGACTTCACTAAGAAAGAAAAATAATTCCACCAATACGGTCATGAAAAGTGTCTTCTTACATTCACAGAGTAGAAGTTCCTTATTTTTTCCTGGTGTCTAAGGGGAATGCAGTCCTCTTAAATAATCTTCTATGTGATGGACAAAAGACTGAAAACTGTGGCATAAAAGCATTTCTTTGTTTAATTTCTAATTGTTGTCCTTTTCTTATTCAGAAAATGAAGTCACCTTTGTCGTGGTTTCATGAACCGCTGGGTAATCAAAATTATTATGCCGCCACCTGTTGTCTGTTAATTATTCTGAGAAGATACTCATAAATCATAACACCGGACAATAAATCAAACTGTCAGTTCCCAGGTCAAAGGTTACCCATGAAAAGTTATAGGTCACCCACAGGGTGTGAAAGAGCAGGGTTTTAGAGCATCACTCATTGTCAAGCACTGTTGGGAGAAGTGCCATCGAAACAAAAGGAAAACTGAAGTACAGAAGAATCCCAGCCAGGGGACAGGAGGAGTCGAACCAACATTGCACATGGAACTACCAGCAAGACTGTCTCACCAAGGCATAGCTCAGAGACTTGCTGCCCCTTCAGAAGCTTGTAGCAAACAGTGTCCCTTTTGGAAAAGCCTGAAGAGCTACCACGTTAGAACATTATCTTCTCTTTTACACATTCACTGGAAAATGTGCTGAAGAAGTTCATGTCTTACTGCATTATTCATTAAAACAAGCCGAATACGTCAAACTGCAGTTGATTGGAGGATGATTCAAAATGTCTTACTTCCTAAATTAATTTGGTTTGGAAGAATATGTTTTCCTTGTGGTATGACAAGAACTTGAATTGCATTTAGCATTTTCAATTCATTTAACATTTTCAACTCATTTATTTTCAGTTTCCTGTATTTAAAATAATATCATCACTTCAAACCAGTGTGTGCTGATGGACATCCTTGATTTAAAACATGCCTAGGGGTAAATTATTTCTGCTGTGGGGGAGCAACTTTAGGATAAGGCATAATAAAGACATACTGATAAGTCAGGTGGGAAACAGAAATAATGTTACAGTTGGGAGATGCCCTGACTGCTGTTTGAATTAAATTCTATAAAACAGACTTTGTGTCTTAATTAAATAATTCTCTCCAAAATATTAATTTTTTTTTTTTTTGCTTTGCGTTAACGTGTTGTTTTCTGTTCCAATAACCATGGTTTTCCTCATGAGGAACAAAAGTAAATTCTGAGGGTCAACATAGGTTGGAGATATATATATATATTTTTGGAAAGGACACATTACAGTTTCTGTTCAAACCATAGATCTCAGAACAGACACTCAGAAAGAACATACTCCAAAATACAATCTATTCCACCTTCTTCCTTCAACTTGGCAAGTCATTATCACCCCCATTTTTAACTGAGGCAAGTCCATCTCAGAACACAAATGATTTGTCAGGTAGTAGTGGAGGTCAAAGCATGTTCATTGATTCAACCTTAACCATGCCTCCAAACTTATACACATGGATCAGAGAGTCTAATTCTAAAGTCACAATAAAGTTCCTCATGAATGCTAAAGCCCACAATGTGGTGAATCCAGGAGTTAACCACTAGCAATTCTACACACTGACAATATTGCAAAGTATGAAAGTCATATTATTTGACAATTCACTCATAATGAAATTTGTTGAAGCTGTTCTGATAATCTTTGCATTTTTCACTGTGTTAACATTTGGGCATGTGATTTCAGGCTGCTGAAACAGAAATTGTGAGCAGTGACTTTCCCACTTTCCTCTCTCATAGAGTTGAGAGCTTTCATTCATTTGACACACACATTGAGGACCTGCTGGAAGCTAGGTAGTATGTTAGGCACTGGAGACAGAAACAGGATAAGACAAGCTCCTCCTAGAACATAGAGTCCAGTAATCCCTCTGTCCAGCAGATCTCCTAGGTCCTGTACTTTGGAAAAAGTTTTGGCTGATCCATTTTCTTTGAAAATGGACTATCACTGACTATCACTATGCCTAGAGTGTGGGGAATCAGGGGGTCTGGTCTATCTCCACATGGGTGTATCTAATCATCAGAAAAGTTCACCCAAACTCTACTCCAGAAAGTTTGGATAATGAACCACTAAGCCCTTGTTATGGGCTGAACTTTATTACTCCAATATTCATATGTTGAAGCCCTAAACCTCAGTAGATCAGAATGTGAGTTTATTTGAACATAGTACCTCCACAAAGGTGATTAAGTTAACATGAGATCAAATAGATGGGATTTAATCCAAATGACTGGTGTCCTTATAAGAAGAGGAAGAGACACTAGGGACAGGTACACCCAGAGAAAGGACCATGCAAGGACACACCAAGAGGAGGGTCAACTGCAAGCCAAAGAGAGAGGCTTCAGAAGAAGTCAAGCTTGCTGAGATCTTGATCTTGGACTGCTTGCCTTCAGAACTATGAGACAATAAATTTGCTTAAGCTACTCAGACTGTGGCACTTTGTAGTGACAATTCTATTTGACGACTTCAACTCCCTCCGAATGCAAGGGGAAACCTCTTTATAGACAAATATACAGAAAAGAAGAAAGTTCTGAGGACAAAACAGTGGCATTCTATGAGAACCCAGGAATACCCCACTCTTCAGGGGAACATCTGATGTGACCCATGAACCAGTTGCGAGGAGAACAATGTGGAGAGACTCTTGCAGGAATTGAAGAGACCAACCTAAGTGCAGCTCAGTCAGGAGACACTGCACCTTACGAGTGTGGGCACAGGTCTGAGTACCGCACACATTTTCTTGCCTTTAGTGACCCTGCTATTTCTCATATATGTCAAGCACACTCCTAACCTAGGCTCTGTACATAACTTCTCCCACTGCTTGGAAAGCTTTTTCTCCAGGAGTGCCCTGGCTTGTTATCTTGCTTTATTCAGGCTTCTGCTCAAAAAAAGACGACTTCCCTGGCCATCGTCTCTAAAAGAGCTCCTCACCTTGCCTGATTTTTCTTAGTATTCATGACTACCTGAAATTATAGGTAGTTGTACAAGAATATACTGCACCAGAATGAGGACTTTGTCATTTTTGTTCCCTGCTGCATCCCAATGCCCGGAAGAGGGGTTAACATGAATCTTTACCTCCCTTTGATGCAGTTATTTGACCGGCTGGCGAACTGGGCCTCCAAGGGATGTTGCACTGAGACTGCACTGCCAGCCCGGGGATCCACGCAGTGGCTAGGGGCACAACGGCATCTGGATGGGGGAATGCAGTGGCACCTGGGAACTCCGGGATGCCAACAGCTGTAGAGCCCCTAAGGAGTATTACAGCTCTCTTAGTTTGAGGGTCGGTGAGCTGAGCCCTGAGAACTGTTTACAGCTCTGCTGGTTTAGTGGGTCAGTGGACCAACCCCCCTAGTAATATGCACAACTCTGCTGGAGCGGTGGGCCAGTGGGCCAGCCCCTGAGAAGACTTCACAGCTCTGCTGGTTCAGCGGGCAAGTCAGCCTTTGAGCTCTGTTGATTAGGTGGGCCGGCAAGCAAGGTCCCCGAGAAGTGTTGAAACTCTCTCAGCTCGGTGGGTCCAGCTGTTCCAGTCTACGTGTTCAGCTTTTCTAGTTCAGCAGGACTTCTAGTTCCACAGTTCCAAGTTCTTGTCTCACACTCAAGAAGAATGAGGGACAAGGACTCTGAGAGTACATAGGAATTTATTAGAAGACAGAAGTGCTCCCTGGCCGAGGCAGGAGACCCGATTTTTGGGGTTGCTGGCAGGAGGCCAAAACCAGGGGTTTATATAGTCTTAGGAGTGTGCTGGTTGGGTGGCAGTAACACCAATCAGAGGAAGGCACTATGGTATGGGATTGAAATGCACCAACCAGAAGGGGTGAGAAAGGGCTAATAAAGAAGCAGCATGTGAAAGGGGCCGTCCCGGGACCTGAAAATAGGTGTTCTCATTCTAGTCTGTAGGGATTGCAGCAGAAGTTTTTACTGGGAATTCTCCCTGATCTGTCTGGCTCTTTGGTGTCTTCGTTTCTCATCCCTCACCTTCACAAATGAGAGTCTCAACCTCCCAGTGTGATGGTGAACTTTTTTGCAAGGGAAATACTTGCAACAGTGCTTGGCACACAGCAGGGCTGCCGACACACAGCAGGGCTCCAGAAACTTCAGTCACTATGGATGAAGACACCATGCAAAGGGTCTCCGTGCAAATGACTTTATAACATTGAAAAACCCTAAATTTCTGAATCCCCCATTCATGTTGCTGCTTGCAAGCCTGTCAATTTTTTTTTAAAGTTCACCTATTTCTTCTAAAACCTTGCCGAATGTAGCTACTGTCCATTAACACCAACAACTAAGGTGTGTATTTCAATTTCTTACCCTAGAGCTACAAGTCTTTTAAGCATTGGGTTTGTCAATAAACCTGTCTGAGAAGCTTAGACATTGTGGATATATCTGTTGAATGGTCCCTTGATTTTCTAATTTTTCTTATCTTACTAAGATTTCAGTTTACTATTTTCTGACCAAAATATGCAAAGGCAAAAGAATCGGTAGCTGGCAGCAAATTACAAAAAACATGCTGTTTCAGGATCTTTTTGTTGAGGTTGAGCCCAGAGGCCTAGCAAAGATAAATAAGACACTGCTGTGCTCAAGTACCACTGACCCAGGTCCTCATGAATAGTCACACTCATATGTACACACTCATGCTTTTGGTGCAGACCTAAGAGTATGTATGCATGGTTGTCACTATGCAAATGTCACATCAGCACTTTTTACCACAAAAACTTGCTATACGTTGGGAACTTTCACTGTTCTCAATGGGCAGACATTGTGTGAAAGGCAAGATATGTTTAATTATTATCATCATTCCCGTCTTTCAGTAGGAAACTGAGACTTAGAGAATTTTTGTGTAATTTTTTTTTTAAGTATAAAAATGTCACTCTAATGAAAAGTAGAAGTAGGAGTCACCCTAATGAGAGGTAGACTAGTAGCCACCAGTCTTGGTGACTGGTGTTCTTGGATAAGTCACAACGGCTTTGTGTCTCCACTTCATTATATGTTCAGTGAAGAATCTAGACTAGATCAAAGATTAGCAAACAAGAAAACACACTGGTAGGCTCGGTGGCTCAGCCTGTAATCTTAGCACTTTGGGAGACCGAGGTGGTTAGATTGCCTGAGCCCACGGGTTTGAGATCAGCCTGGGCAACTTGGTAAGACCTCATCTCTACAATAAATAAAAAATTAGCTGGGCATGGTAGTGTGTGCCTGTAGTTCTGGCTATTTGGAAGTCTGAGGTGGAAGGATCAAAAAAACAAAACAAAACAGAAACACATCACATATCTTGCCCAATCTTAGGTTTTGCTAATAACATTTTATGAGATTATAGCCATACTCATTCACATATATGTATATGCTGTCTATAATGGTTTTTGTGCTATAACCATAGAGTTGAGTAATTGTGATAGACTGCATAGTCTGAAATATTTATCTGGTCCTTTGCAGAAAATGTTTATAGAGTCTTGGACTAGAGAAATTCTGAATTCTGTCAACCAGCTAAGTTATATTGCTTTACGGTAGAAATTTGCTGTTCTGCCCTTAAAATTTAATAAATAACTGTGTGTTAATTTTATTTACCATATTTACAAATGTTGTATTAAAGCTCTCAAAGGCTCTAACTAGTGATAAGTTAGGTAGTTCAGATGCTGGAAGTATTTTCTTCAGGCAGTATTGTTATTCTAGACCAAATAGCTAATTGGCCTGATCATATCAGGTTAAAAGTATTGCAGGGCATTGATTTCTCCTCTATTTTAAAATAATATCTTTTATATATATTTGAAAGTATTTGTGATTTTTAAATATTTTAAACAATTTTTACTTGAGATGCATTAAAAAATGAAACACTGAAAATTGATCAATTTTTATGTATTTTTTTCTCGAACATAATTTTACACTAAGAATACAGTTTTAAAGATACCATCTGAAACCTTTTACTTTAACTTGTTATTTCTCCTGGCAATTTATTTGGTAGTTGTTATATCCAGTAGACAATAACCCTTCGTATAGAAAGCTCAGTATGGCAGTAGTCAAACAGACAATAATGCATGAAGACAATTGCCTTATATTGTCAAAGTTGTTAAGAACATTCTTACTAATAGGTCTCAATCACTTTTTCCTGATTGGTTGTGGTTGTTCTGTAGTGGGCAGAAGTGCTTCATCCTTTCTCAGAGTGTGGTGTGTAGAGGTCCCTGTGTGTCCTGGGGTGAGGTACTGCCATGGCCTGGGAGGGGCCTACATGCAAGTTATTTTTTGCTTTGAGCAGAGGAGGATGCAATCAGCACAACACTGTGAAAGAAAATAACTATTTCTTCTCTTTCTTCTCAGATGTGGGAATGGTTAATTTTCGTTTCGCAAAGATCTCAGCTATGTTGGAATGGTTAGTTTCTGTCTCACAAAGATCCAATCCCAGTAGGTCCAGTAGTTTATTTTAAGCCAAACCCAGTGAGTCTAGTTTTAGGATTACACTTTTAAGTATTCTAAGGTTCTAGAACCACAAGGGAAGTGGAAAAAGTAATAATTTGCATTTGATACAGATAATTAAAAGATTTATATGATAGTCTCTGGGTAACCACTAAAAGATAAGTAAAATAATGTATAATTAACAAGATAAGAGAGAAGAAAGGAAGGAATAATAATATTAGTACATATTAATCTTAAAGAAGGCAAAAAATAAAACAAGAAAAGACTGCATTAATTAGATGAGAAGTAGTAATATGATAGATATAAATTCAAATATAATAGTAATTATGTTAAAATAGATTATGTAATCTTAAGACTATGTAACCAATTGAAAGAGATAAAAACCAAAGCCAACCTAGAAACAATTTTTAAGAGAAACATCTTAAATATAAGGACACAGAAAGATTGCAAGTAAAAGAAAGAAAAAATATATACTATATGTACACTAACTGAAAGATAAATGTAGTTATTTTAATCCCAGGCCAAGTACACTCTAAGGCAAGAAGAATTACTAGGAATAAAGAAGAAAATTTTATAAGAGGATACGTTTAATTGAAAAATATAATGACTTTAAACATGCACATGTCCAATAACATAGCTTCAAAATATGTAAAGCAAAATTGACAGAATTGTGAGAAATAGACATATCCATGATAATTGTAGAATTAAGCACATCTCAATATCTGATAGACCAGGCCAATAAAAATAGATAAGGCCACAGAATATCTAAAGTACACAATTAACAAATTTGACCAATGTATATATTTGTTACATACAGAGGGTGCTGAAAAAAATGTATACACATTTTAGGGAAGGAAAAAACTATTAAAATTCTAATAATACATACTATTAACAAAAGATGAATGCAAGTCATGTTTGACTTCTGCAATGACAAGAACTGTTCAAAGTGGTTACCATCAGCGTCCAGACACTTCTGATGATGGCAAACTAAAAGTAATACATAGATAATATCTCTTAAAATGTATATACTTTTTTGGCACTCTTGGTATTTATATAACATATGTGTAATACCTATTATATGTTATTTATAAACAAACACATTGCATCTGCTATATTTTGAATGTGTCCTCTCCTAAGTTCAGGTGCTGCCAATGTGATAGTGGTAAGATATATGATTTTAAAAAGTGATTAGGCCATGAGGGATCCTTCTTCATGAATGGGATCAAGACCCTTACAAAAGGGGCTTCACACAGTGTTTGGTGAGCTTTCCTTCCACCTTCCTTCAAGTGAGAACACAGCATTCCTTTTCTTCAAAGAATGTAGCCCTCACCAGACAAGCTAACTTCCTTGATCTTGGACTTCCCAGTCTCCAGGCTTGTGAGAAAGTAAACTTCTATTTTTATAAATTACCCAGTCTCAGGTATTCTGTTATAGCAGCACAAATGGACTAAGATAGCCTTCCACAACTGTATAGAACATAAAAGCTGAAACTCATTAAATTTTCAAGTATGCATGAAACATTATATGGTCTCATGTTTCTTCTTTTGATAATACAGGAACAACTTTCTTTATGTAGCAACTGTTTAGTCCTCTGGGAGATTCTTCTTCTTCTATTACTTCCTATGTCCACATCTAAAGTGAACATTGAAAAATATGCCCTGCTTGCTGGCTGAGAACCTTTGTAAGTCCAGTTTCTGTTGAATATTCAAGCATTAAGGATTAAGACTTCAACAGTGAGAGCCCAGGTTCATAGATTCTCAAGCAACCAAACTCAAAACCTTAATTGCTTTGTTTATTTGATTACAGTCAGGGTTCTTTTGCCTGAAATATTGATTTGCATTCATACTCTTACCCTCATACCAATGGTGTAACAAAGAAGGGCAGGATTGGTCTGTGCGGGTAGTGATGAGAATTTTATCACTGACATGGCATTAAATTGCCAACATATGGAACTAATAAAAAGGCTGGGTTTTTTTGTTGGTTTTATTATTATGTTTAAATTCTCTATTGACAGTGTACCCCCTTTTTGCCTGGAAATGGGTAAGACTGCTCCCATCACAAGCCCCCAATGTTTGCTAGATCCCATGACCTCTGTCTGTCTTCAGTATTAAGTGGGGCTATCTCCATAACGCAGTCAGGCTTCTGTGGAAAGGACAAATTCTTAATCTTATCTCACCGTGTGATATCTTAGTCAGCTGAAAGTTTTGGACAGTAAATGTAAAAAGTTTTTGTTGTTTTTACAATTTTATTGTGTATATTTCAGGTTTAACTATGATATTTTGATATACATATACATTGTGAAATAGTAACTATAGTCAAGCAAATTAATATATTTATCATCCCACATAAAGTTGTTATTTTTAACCTGTCATTGTTCCACAGAATTTTTTTAAAAAGTTATCTTACTGTTTTTGTCTAAATGGAAATAACTCTTCAACACTGAAAACCCCTACATTTCTGAGATTTCTCTATTCATATCTCTTCTTGCAAACTTGCTATTTTTTAAGCTCATCAATTTCTTTTAATACCTTATCAAATGTAGTTATTCATCACTAATACCAACAACTAAGGTGTGTTTTTCAGTTTTTCCCTCTGGGACTACAAGTTTCTCGGGTCAGTGGTCTGCTTTCTAAATAATCACAGGTGTGTCATGCATTTTGTAACCTGCATAGTCATTTCACAGTTTCATAGATTCTCAAGCAACCAAACTCAGTTTCCTCACCACCTTCAATTTCTATCATCTGACATAATTTTGTCACCCTCTATATTAGTAAGGCCAAGCTAGGTTTGTGCTGGGGAAAGAAAAAATTTCAAATCGCCAGTAAAGTTTTAACATATGAAATTTATATATCACCCATACAAGTTCAGTAGTTTAGGCAAATATCTATGTTGAAAATCTGAGATATTGACATCTTCAATTCTGTGGCCCTGCTTTGTTAATAAGGCATCATTTCTTTACAACACGGAGAGAGTTACAAGTTTACAAAGGGGTTTCTTCTGCCTCGGTGCAGGAGCTACATATGCCCATTAGGCAGAACCAGTCTCATAGCCTGTCTCATCATGAGGATGTAGGGGGGACAACTGGAAGTTCAGATATAAGAGAAAGACCAGCTACTAGGGAACTGTGGTAATATTCCTCAGAGATAGGTATTATAGTCTGCATTCCGCGTACAGGGAAACTGAAGCTCAGAGACATAACAGTGAGTTTCCCAAGATTTCATGTTTTGGTAAGTGACAAAGCACAAAATCAAACCCAGATCAGTTTGATCTTTTACTATGGGACATGTCTCTTTCAGTGTATTTATTTTATTATTTTAGATAGTTGATATAAAATTATTGTCATCTAAATATCACCTGAAGATTTAAAAACTAAAATGTTTCTCTATAAGACCACAAAAACATATATATGTACATATATATAATAATTGTTTTCTGTTTAGAATGCACATATATTCTTTCTTTCTTTTTTTTTTGAATTGGAGTCTCACTCCATTGCCTAGGCTAGAGTGCTCTGGCAAGCTCATGGTCACCCCAGCGTGTAACTTACTGGGCTCAAGGGATCCTTCCACCTCAGCCTTTCAAGTAGCTGGAACTACAGACACGTGCTAACATGTCCAGCTCATTTTTTGAACTATTGTAGAGATGAAGTCCTGCCAAGTTGCACAGGCTGTTCCCAAACCCGTGGGCTCAAGCAGTCTCCTCACCTCGGTCCCCCAAAGTGCTGAGATTACAGGCTTGAGCCACTGCATCTGGTCAGAATGCATATATTGACTGAGAAATGGAAGTATGTATCTGAGAAATGTGTACGATTGTCCCTTTATAGCCACAGGGGATTTGTTCCAGGACCTCTGTGAGCACCATGATATGTAGATGCTTGAGTTCCCTATATAAAATGAAGTAGTATTTGCATATGAACTATTCACACCTCCTGCATACTTTAAATTATTTCTATATTATTATAATATAGAAATACAACTCTTTTGCAAACTTGTAACTAATACAATGCCTACAATCACTTCATTCATGTGGATATAACATAGTGTATAGCAAATTATAGTTTTGCTTTTTGAAATTTTGTGGAGTTGTTTTTTCCAAGTACTTTCAGTCCTTGTTGGTTGACTCCTCGTATGTAGACCTTCTAGAGGCTGACTCTATTCATTTTGTGCATATCTCAAAGCTTGCTGCCAATGGGTTATCTTACCCAGTGCTATAAGGAATGTAATTGCCTTGTAGAGAGTATTGGTGTGCCTTGTTCCTTACTGTTTGTATCAAAAGGATATAGGAAGAACCAAGGTCTAGAAGAGAAAGCAAGACTTAACAGATGAGGATAACTGCGTTGTGAGACACCAAGCCAAAAGGGAACAAGCTAAGAGTCACTGAGTCGTAAGAGAATCAGGGATGGGGGGTTGGTTAGCTGGCAGAATAATAGTTAAGAGGATGGAAGATGACAATTGATATTAAGATGCCTGAAACCAAAGAGATAGATTGGGGTTGGGGAGAGGTGATATAATACAAGGGAGAATCAAGACATCAGAAATTAATTGCAGTTGCTTCTTTTGATAGCTAAAATCAGCTTGTGTGTGAGTATGTGTGTTACCATGTCTGCTTGAGAAAACAGTGGCTGCTGCCCGAAAATTCTGCCTCTACCAGATTGTAGTACTTTGAAGCAGCATAACAAAGGCCTGAAGCACTGGGTATATGGATATACTTTATCTGAAATTCAGGTTTTTAAAAAATAATTCTAGATTCCTAGAGCACAGGACATAAAGCAAAAGCCCAAAACTTTTGCCCAAATTCTTATTTTTTTCTTTTTAAAAGTTCTATTATTTTTTTTTATAAAAAACACTCACCAGCCGAGTGCAGTGGCTCACGCCTGTAATCCCAGCACTTTGGGAGGCCAAGGCAAGGGGGTTGCCTGAGCCCAGGGGTTCAAGACCAGCCTGGGCAACTTGGCGAGACCTTGTCTCTACAGTAAACCAAAAAAATTAACTGGGCATGATGGCACATGCCTGTTGTTCCAGTTACTCGGAAGGCTGAGGTGAAAGGATTGCCTGAGCAGAGCAGGTCGAGGCTGCAGTGGCTGTGAGGGTGCCACTGCACTCTAGAATGGGTGACAGATTGAGATTTCTATTAAAAAAACAAAACAAAACACTTCAAGCTCATTGTAATGATTTAAGTCAAATTTTTGCAAAGTGCAAAAAGTTTTTTTTTTTTTGCTATTTTTTTTTTTTTTATTTGGAGTCTCACTCTTGTGGCCCAGGCTGGTATGCAGTGGCATGCTCATGGCCACTGCAGCCTTGACCTGCTGGGCTTACATGCAAAAAAATTTTAAAAATCATTCTAGAGTCTTTTAAGATTACTGTAATTGTATGAGGTAAGTATGATTTCATATATAACATATGTATATGTCAACATTCAGATTCAATAACATATAGACAAAAAATTTTATAAAAATATTATACTACTGACAAAATTATTATTTAAATTGTTGAATCTCATTTATAAAAATTTAACAGAATGCAAAGAAACTAAATTGCTGGACTTCATATATATTCTTTGTACATCCTGTAAGAAATCTCTAAGAAGAAAAAGGAAACAAAGAAAAAAAAGAAAGAAAATATAGAGATTGAAGTCATCTTTTCATAACATGTTTCTATGATTTTAATTAGTCTCCTGTTCTGAAAGAAGAAAAAATTGTACTATAACATTTTTTAAGTTGTCTTTCCTCATCTTTCACTTTTATTAGTTATATTTTACCTATTGTCAGAGCTTATATCATTTATATAATATTTTATAACTATAATAGTCATAATACTTGCTTGATTGAATTCTATATATAAATGGGTTCAAGGTTCACTTTTGGTCATGGAGTTATATCACACTTTACTGAGTTTTATCATCAGGTAGGTGTTATTTTTGTTGTTGTTGTATTTTCATAGGGAATGCTAACTTGAGCTTTTACATAGCTGCAAATATTTCTACATTTAAAGGAGAATTTAGGTGGATATACTTTTTTTTTGGAAGCAGAATCTCACTGTCTCCCAGGCTGGAGTGCAGTGGCACACTCATGGCTACTGCAGCCTTGACCTTCTGGGCTCCGAAGATCCTTCTGCCTCAGCTTTCCAAGTGCTGGAACTACAATTGTGTGCAACTACACCTAGCTAATCTTTTGATTTATTGTAAAGATGAGGTCTCGCCAAGTTGTCCAGTTCTGGTCTTGAACCCCTGGGTTCAAGCAATTCCCTAACCTCTGCCTCCCAAAGTGCTAGGATTGCAGGCCTGAGTCACTGTACCTGGGTGGGTATACTTTTTTATTTTTATTTTAAAGATGTGGGGCACAATTCAGGGTTATGTATACAAATGGTCATTTTACAGGCAAAGTTTGGGTTTCACGTTGGTCCTCACTTCACCTGGTTTGAGATCAGGTACCCTAATTGATGAAGTTTGCCCTTCTCCTCCCTTCCCTGGCTGTTTCCCACTACTGCCAATCCCTTTCTTATAGTATTATGATAATTATTCAGGGTCCACTTATGAGTGAGAACATATGGTACTCAGTTCTTTGTTTCTGTGATAGCTCATTGAGTATTATAGACTCTAAGTTCATCCAAGTTTTTGCAAAGTTCATAATTTTATCCTTTTTGATGCCTACATAATATTCCATTGTGTATATATACCACATTTTTTAAAATCCAGCTCACTTTCGGTGGGCAGTGTGGTGGTAATTTTTCTTCCTTCTGGATGGTAAAAATCTTGTTCTACTATCTCCTGGCCTAAGAATTATATCTGCCCCTTATCACAAAATTCAATGCTTTTTAATTTATCCTCTTGTTTTCAATGTCAATTAATGTTTTAAAGGATAGTTAATGGTGTAATATTTCTGTAGTTAGTTCAAACTGATTTTTGCTTTAATATTTGAAAGGTAATTATAGTTATATGTTATGTTTGAAAGGTAGATTCTTTCCTGGGTGTAAAATTGTTAGCCAGGCTTGGTGGCTCAGCCTGTAATCCCACACTTTGGGAGGCTGAGGTGAGTGGATTGCCTGAGCCTGCGGATTCGAGACCTGCCTGGGCAAATTGGCGAGTCCTCACCTCTACAATAAATCAAAAAATTAGCCGGGTGTGGTAGCACACGCCTGTAGTTCCAGCTGCTTGGAAGGCTGAGGCGGAAGGATCGCTGGAGGCCAGCAGGTTGAGGCTGCAGTGGCCGGCAGTGGCCACTGCACTCCAGTCAGGGCGACAGAGTGAGACTCCAGCTCAACAACAACAACAACAACAAAAATTGTTGGGCCAGACCTCTCTTTCAAGACTGTATATGTTGTTTCACTCTCTTCTGGTATTGACTCTATATGTATGTTTTAGTATATATATCTATATCATATCTGTTGAAGGAGTTAAAAATGCCATTCTAGCATATTGACTATTCTGAGTTAAAGACACTTGAAAAACAGTAGGGGACAAAAAGATCACTCTCACCTTCCTTGTTTTTCCTAAAAGGAAGAGATGAAATTACCATGTGAAAGACATCCTTCCTATACCAGAAGGAAAGTATCATTCCTATCAAAGACAGGAAACAGATCAAGGAAATAAATCTTGTTAAAATAATCCTTATCCTGCTAGCCACTTCTCCACCCAATTAACTACCCTGTTTTATAGTTTACTACACTTTATCTAATTCGGTATATAAGTGCTCATTTCTAACCATGTCTTTGGGTCTTCATTTCCTTATGAAGCCTCCCTTGACATGTTAAACTTGTATTAAATAAACTAATGTGCTTTTCATCTATTGATCTTTTGTCAATTTCACTCTCAGTCCCAGTTAAACAAAGCTCTAAAAGGAGAAAGGTAAAACTTTACCTTCCTTACAATGCACATACACATATGTGTATATATACATGAACACATATGTCTGTGAATGCATGTATATAAAATATATAAGGCTTTTTTTTCTAAGTAGTTTTGGGGTTTTTTTCTAAGTAGTTTGTTTTCTTTGCCTGAATGTTTGAATTGTCCTTGAAGTTCAATATTTAACTACGCTCAACTTCTAAGTTAATCATTTTGAATCTGGGAGGCAATATTCACTTAAAATGGACAATTTTTTTTCCCTCAATTTCAAGAAAATATTATTTTGAGTCAGAGATTTTACCTTTAGAAATTTGCAAGGTTGCTGAATGAAAGGAATATATGAGTAGGCTGGGTTACTACAAGAGCAAATGATATGCCCATGGTGAATTAAACTGTGGATCCTCAATAGTCAAACTCTTAGATATAATTTTTTAAAAATAGATACTGGACAGCCGGACTCGGGGGCTCAGCCCTGTAATCCCGCGCCTTTGGGAGGCTGAGGTGAGTGGATTGCCTGAGCCCGCGGGCTCGAGACCCGCCTGGGCAGCGAGACCTCATCTCTACATAAATTCAAAAAAAATCAGCCGGGCGTGTT